>NW_009191268.1:0-319 GCF_000690835.1 Fulmarus glacialis | reverse complement strand
GACGGTATTTGTTACTTTACCATCCGATGCGCCTCTCGGGGTTGGTTTTTTAAATTTTTTTTTTTTTCCCCTCTAATTAGAGAAGCTTTCAATAAAAAGCTGAAATTTGTTAATCATTTTGTTTGATCAGAGCTTCGGCAGTGCCGGAAGACCTCTAGGTTTTTCCCTTTGCCTTGTTTGAGCAGCAGTTTGCTTTTGCTTTCAAGATGGATCTAGCCGTCTGCCTGCCAGCAGCTCTACCTCCACAGATCTGTCGCTTTTCATCTCGCACTCCGGTTTGCTTTGCTTGCGGTTTTTCTTTAATTTTTCCGTTTCCTTC
>NW_009191267.1:918-2617 GCF_000690835.1 Fulmarus glacialis | reverse complement strand
TCTGCAGAGCCTTCCTGCCCTCCAGCAGAATGTTGGGATGCTGCCCGTGGTGGCAGCATGCGAGGGGCTGCTCTTCATCCGCACCTCTCCGGGGTTTCCTGGCTCCTTATGGTGGCCTGTTGTCCCCTGCCTCCTCGCAGGGCTGTCCCCAAAGCTTTGGTGCAGGCAATGGAGCTGGTTGGGAACCAGGGACAGTTGAGAACCAGGCACGCCGGCCTTGGGGAGGAGCCCGGCTCAGGTGAAGTGTCAGTGCGGCCCCAGAGAAGGCTGGTGGTTGCGTGCATGACTTGGATGCAGGAAAGTTACTGGGGAACTTTGTGCCCAGTCTTACAAACCAGTTTGGAAGCCGGACTGGTGGTCTTGGAGAGAGCAATTCCTACATGGAGTGGGGCGGGTAGCTTCAGAGCCAGCTTGTGCCGAGAAAAGATCCCTATTTCTCCCGTCCCCCTGTTAAGGAGCACACGGTGAGCAACCGGACGCTGCTGCGGCACGGAGGGCAGATGCAACAGGCTGTGTCTGCCCGGTGGCTGCCGTTTCGGGAGACGGGCTGGCTGCGAGGGGGAAACCTGTCCCTTATTAGTGTTACTTGCTACAAAAAATGCCCCCACTCGGGCTTTTCCTACTCAGAGAGGGCTTTAGGAAGGGTGAAGCCATTCTCACACAGCACGGAGAAAGCCGGTCTGGCTTGGGGAGCACTTGGGCGCGAGGCCGTTCCGGGGAGGAGGAAGAGGAGGGCCGGCGTGGGCGGCAATGCTAATGTGGCTCTTCCACTGCGGCAGCTCCAGCCGAGGAAAGGCGCTGGTCCAGCGCCTCCTGCCCGTCTCCTGCCTCCAGGCAGCTGCACCGCCTCCTCCTCCCCCGGCCGTGGGATTTAAGGCGGGGTACGCCAGGGTTGGGGTTTCCCCTCTCTGCTCTGGCACCCCACCAGCGTAATCAACACTTCCCCGCACACGGGCGTTGTGAGCTGCCGGGAGCTGACTCCCAAATAACCAATCCTGCTTTTTTTTTTTTTTGGAACAGAAGAACTGCTCCAGGATAAAGTTGCTCATACTCCTGCGTGGTTTGAAAGCATTTACACCCAACGAGCCCCAACGTAATGGTTATTCTGGGCTTGTCTTTCCCATCTGCATCCCCTGAGTAAACAGCAAGCAGCGGAAGGTAGTTTGGACCTAAAACGCAGGAATTAATTTGGAAAAGGCAGAGGGGAAGGTGATGCTTGTGCATCTGGCCCCTGGCAGCTGATTTCCTCCCTGTGCCCGAGCAGGGGGATGCGAAAAGACAGCACCCACATCCCTGAAATACCGGGGAGGATGCAGGCAGTGGCGACAGTGACTCAAAAAGGAATTCAGCCATGGCCTGAAATCCATGCGGTGCTCCGGGATGTGCTGAAAAAGGTGTGGTGGGAGGGTGGAAATAGCACGCTCGTCGTTACCCTGATTTAATTGACGATCAGGACAGTGAGCGGCAGAGCTGTGTCTGCGGGGGGGACCTGCATCCCCTTGGAGCTGTTGTGGCCGCTCGGGCGATGCTCAGCTGAGCTCCCTCTCTCTTTGTCTCCCCTCCAGCTCGCCAACAAAGCGCGGACGGAGAAGGAAGAGAAGATGAGCCAGGCGTATGCAATTAGTGCTGGTGTCTCTCTGGAGGGGCAGCAGCTCTTCCAGACTATACATAAGACGTAAGTTCCCTTGTTGGTGTCACC
>NW_009191267.1:0-480 GCF_000690835.1 Fulmarus glacialis | reverse complement strand
TGCCCCTTCCTGGCACACGCTGGCCACATGCCCGTCCCTGCGGGCTCGCACCCCTCTTTGGTTGGGTACCCAGGAGGTACCGGGTGGCTTCTGCACCCATGTCACCTCCTCGGTGAGGCACGGGTCTGAGGTGGGCAGCGGGTGGTGGCTTTCAGAGGGGCTGGGGGATGCAGGAGCACAGCCTAGAACCCCAGGCAGTCACGTTCGCTGATCCTTTTTCCCCTCCCTGCAGCATTAAAGACTGTAAATGGCAGGAGAAGAACATAGTTGTGATGGAAGAAGTCGTTATCGCCCCTCCCTATCAAGTGGAAAACTGTAAAGGCAAAGAGGGAAGCGCGCTGAGTCACGTACGCAAAATAGTGAGTACGGGCAGGGTGGGTCTGGTGGCACTGGGGATGCCGGGAGGGTGTCGCGTCCCCGGGGACACCCGTGGTCCCTCCTTGGGTGGGCTCGCCCGCCTGCCGCGGGTCCCCTGCCCAC
>NW_009191266.1:5357-5613 GCF_000690835.1 Fulmarus glacialis | reverse complement strand
ACGTGGGTTCAGATACCACCAGGCTCCCTGCACCCCTTAAGTTTCCTGGGCCCCTCAGCCCCTAACCCAGGCATCTGTCCCCAAACCTCTCCATCGGTCCTCAGCAGGGGAAAGCAAAGCTCATGGCCTGGGATTTGCCCGCCAGCGCTAACCACCAGCCCCTGGACCATCCCTGGGATGAGATGAGATGATCATCCACCCCTCCCAGCATTGCCCCTCTCCGACCTCAGCACACCATGAATGCCCAGTCACTCTG
>NW_009191266.1:2113-5297 GCF_000690835.1 Fulmarus glacialis | reverse complement strand
TTTGCCAGCTACGGGCCCCCCTGGAAGTTCCAGCGCAAGCTGGTGCACGCCGCCCTCTCCATGTTCGGGGAGGGCTCGCTCGCCCTCGAGAGGATCAGTAAGTGCCCCCCACCAACCCCCAGGCTCCCTCCCAGCTCTGTCTCCCTCCTGCGCTTGATCCAGGCTGGACTTTTCTTTTCTCTCTGCCCCTGATCCCCTGGGAACCAAGGGGAGACTCATTGGCTCAGCCCAAACCCCCCGGCATCCTAGCAGGGGCTCCGGACCTCCCCCTCCACCACCCCCTTCCCGTACTTCACCGACACCTCTCCCTATGCGTTTTCTGCCCTGAGGCTTCTCTCACTTACAGCTGGGGAAACTGAGGCATGGAGCCAGTTCCTGGCCCCCTGGACTCCCTGCTCCACCCGGCAGGAGCATCAAGCTGCACACGGAGACTTCCTTGTGCGTCTCCATCCTCCTGCTCTTCCCCAGCACCCAGCATCATCCCCTTCTGCCCACCCTAGCCCCTCGGGGCTCAGCCCTGGCTGGGGGGGTGCTCTCTGCAGGCTGCACACCGTGAATGAGTGGGGGACCCCTCCTTCCAGCCCCCAGCTGCCCCCTCCACCCCTTCAGCTTCACCATCACCCCCTCACCTGCCTTTCCCCTCCACCCCAGTCTGCCGGGAGGCTGCATCCCTGTGTGAAATACTCAGCACTGCGCAGGATACAGCCCTGGACGTGGCCCCCGAGCTCACACGGGCCGTCACCAACGTGGTCTGCTCCCTCTGCTTCAACTCCTCGTACCGGCGCGGAGACCCCGAGTTCGAGGCCATGCTGGAGTACAGTCAGGGTATTGTGGACACTGTGGCCAAGGAGAGCTTGGTGGACATCTTCCCCTGGCTCCAGGTGAGCAGGGACGTGGGGACTGCCTGTTCCTCTCACCTCAGATGAGAGGAAGGAGCTGGGATGTGTCCAGCAGGAGAGGGCTACCTGAGCCCCCGGGGTTAGGAGGGTCCCTGCCCCAGTGTCCCACAAGAGCCAGTACCCTGGTGGGCACGGAGTGACTGCCTGGGAGCCTGCAGAGGCTCGGTTGAGCTGGAGCCCCTTGTTGTAATGGGGCTTTTCTCCCCCAGATCTTCCCCAACAAAGACCTGGCCCTGCTGAAGAGATGCCTCAAGGTCCGGGACCAGCTGCTCCAGCAGAAGTTCACCGAACACAAGGTGCCAACAGGGCCAGGACAGGGACATGCTCGGGAGCTGCAGGGTGCTGGAGCTGGAGTGGAGGGGACTGTGCCCAGGACAGCCCGGCTCACACGTGTCCCCTGGCAGGAAGCCTTCTGCGGGGATGCCGTGAAGGACCTCATGGACGCGCTTCTGCAAGTGAGGCTCAGTGCCGAGAACAGCAGCCCACCGGCGCCAGGGCTGGAGCTGACTGACGACCACCTCCTCATGACGGTGGGGGACATCTTCGGGGCCGGTGTGGAGACCACCACAACTGTGCTCAAATGGGCTGTGCTCTACCTGCTCCACTACCCCGAGGTAGGGTCTGCGCCCCATGGCGGGGGGCCTGGGCTCCCTCCGGCACCAGGGACATTGTGGGGGGCTTTGGGGAAGGCAGGTACCAAGAAAGATGTCAGGCTTTGAGAATAAGCAGGGTCAGGCTGTGGGCATTTTACTTCTGCCTTGCACAACCTGCCAGGAAATGCTGGTGATGCTGGGTGTACCCCACTGCCATGGGGATCCCCTGCACACAGGGCACCCCCCTCCCCGAGCTCCCACCCCAGCCCTTGCTCCCCTCCCAGGTCCAAAGGAAGATCCAGGAGGAGATGGACCAGAAAATCGGCCTGGCGCGTCACCCCCACCTCAGCGACCGCCCACTGCTGCCCTACCTGGAGGCCACCATCAGCGAAGTGCTGCGCATCCGGCCCGTGTCCCCCCTGCTCATCCCGCATGTGTCCCTTGCTGACACCAGGTGAGACCCCCCGGGGCGCAGCCAGGACGTGGGCAGGGACTGTGGGAGGGAGCGACCATCTCACTCTGTGTTCGCCTTGCAGCATCGGGGAATACTCCATCCCCAAAGGCGCCAGGGTCGTCATCAACCTCTGGTCCGTGCACCATGATGAGAAGGAGTGGGACAAGCCCGAGGAGTTCAACCCCGGTGGGTTGGGTGCTCCCTGTCCCCCCCGGGTGGCAGGGGACGGTGGGGTGGGCGCAGCAGGAGAGGCTGAACCTGGGGGAGGCTTGGTGGTGGGAGGTCGACTCCTGCTCCCCCCCGGCTGGGGCATTCACACCGTCTCTGCTCTTGCAGCTCACGGGAGGGACACACATGTGATGAACTTGGGCAGGTCTCAGTCAGAAGGGACAATCCCTGCCAACACCAATGATGCCCCTTCCCTCTGCAGGCCGCTTCCTGGATGAGCAGGGCCAACACATCCACTCGCCCTCGCCCAGCTACCTGCCCTTCGGGGCCGGGATCCGCGTCTGCCTGGGTGAAGTCCTGGCCAAGATGGAGCTCTTCCTCTTCCTGGCCTGGGTGCTGCAGAGATTCACGCTCGAGTGCCCCCAGGACCAGCCCCTGCCCTCGCTGGAGGGCAAGTTTGGCGTCGTGCTGCAGGTGCAGAAGTTTCAGGTGAAGGCCAGGCTGCGGGACGCCTGGCGAGCGACCTTGTGATGGGGACGAGCCCTGATCCTGGGCAGTGGTGGGGTGGGATGGGACCACAGAGGCTATGCCCTGCCTGCCCCATGGATGTGGGGTTGTCCGGATAAAGCTGTTCCCAATGCAGCGTGGCTCCAGCTATTTTTTGGACAGGCGATGGAGGGCAGGGGGAGGTGGGAGTGTGCCTGAGATGTATGGTGGCCCCACAACTTTGTGTGAGCACTGGGCTGAGCTGGGAGGCCATGGCCCCTCTGCGGGGCTGCTAACAGAAACAGCCCCTTCACCCCCCCAGGTATGTGGGGTGGGGGGCCCGTCCAGAGACAACCATGAGCCACAGAGACCAGCCACCCGCATAGCTGGTGGAGGACGAAGGGCCCACCCCAGCCAGGTAAGGGGGGAAAAGTGACCAGTGGGCAGTTGGGGGGTTAGGGATGCCCAGGCTGTGCCCAGCCGCTGTGACCCCGGGTGGGTGACCCTGGCTGGCTCCTGCCTCATTTTCCCCGAAGGGAGAACGACCATAACTGGGAGCGAAGCCCGACAAGCGGCAGGGAGAG
>NW_009191266.1:0-2086 GCF_000690835.1 Fulmarus glacialis | reverse complement strand
CTGCTTTCCCCTGCCCCATCCCAGGACAGCGTGCCCCCGCCGGTGGGACGCCCACCCGCTCCCTGGGGGGAAAAAGAAGGAAACAGCTTGGAGGTTCCTGCAGTTTTAGCTCCCACCCGGCTTCCTCTCCCACGGTACGCAGGCGCACACGCTGCTGCTGGCACATGCATGTATGCAACGGGTGCTGCACACGCATGTACTTACAAGCATGTGTGTGCAGACAGAAGCACAGGGATGCATTTATCCCTGCCGACATGCATACATATGCATGCACACATGTGCTTGTATGCACCCATGCACACACGCAGCCCCCTCCAGACGGGACATGAGCGCCTTGTAGGGCCGCAGGGCTGTCCGACCCCGTCCCGTGTGCGAGCCACCGTGGGGAGGCACAGGCAGCCCCAGCTCCAGCTGAAAGCGGGGGTCCAGAGGCGCCTGGACCCTGCAGGCGGAGCTCAGCTGCAGGCCCCCAGGCCCGGTGCATGGGCACCACGGAGCCGGGGGCTGCTGACATTCATCGGGCAGCAATGTGGCATCTCCCACCTGCACGGTGTCCCGAGCATCGATCCTCGCTGTCTGGCTGGATTACGGCCGTCCCTTTGAGCAGTATAACCTTCCCGTAACATGAGGGGCTGTGTTTGCTTTTGCTGAAAACCACCGTGCCATGGAGGGCAGCATGCAGTTAGGTTTCTGGTTCTCTATTACTTGACCTCTTAATGTTTAACTAAATAGCAACACAGCTATGGCTCAGGGCAGCTGGAGGGAAAGCAGTCGGGGCGGAGGGGGAAGCCCCGCACAGCCCCAGCACAGTGCAACACCCCCAGCCCTGCACACCCCCACATTTTCACCCTTTTCTATTTCCCCCTGCCCTCTCTCTTGCTAGCAGGTAGGAAAACTGACATAAACTCTCCCCACCACTAAACTTCCTACTCTGTGTGTCAAGTGTATGTTTTCTTTCGAACCGCCAGCAACTTCACTTTCACCCAGCCTCCTCACCGCTCTGATGCCAAACGGGTCCCGTCAGCCCGCGGCACAGCACAGGGATGATGAAGGCAACGCGTCTGCAGCCCGGCACAGCGCCAGGAGCGCTTCCCTCTTCCCAGTCCCTTCTCATGGGAGCTCAAGGTGGTAGGGAGGAGCTGGAGGAAGAACCGCCATGCACAAGCCTGCCCCGGGGGCAATCCTTGGGGTGATTTGTGCAGCTGACCCACCAGCAGCGGGGCAGAGGGGAGCGCAGAGGAGCCCAGACCCGCTGCTGCTGCTGCATGGAGTCTCTGCTGGCTTGTAAGGGCTGAGCCCCACACTCCTTCCCACTCCCCTGTCCGTTTCCATCACACCAGGGATGCCGCTGGTTTTCTGATCCCTCTACCTCTGCCAATACCAGCTGAAGCTGGGTGCGTGAAGGGGGACTGGGCTCACAGCGGGTTTGGGGAAAACTTGGCTAAACACAATGCTCTGGGCTTTCCCGGGGACTGGCACGTCCCCTGCCCCAGATCCTGTCCCCGGCAGCATGTGCCATTAGGGAGGCTCCTCTCCAGTCTCCCGCAGTCACCAGTAACCGCAGCATCCCGGTACTTCCAGGAGCATCAGCCCAGGACCTCCAGCACCTCTGTGCCCCCTTGCCAAGGCACTGCGTTTGCTCTCTGCAAGGGAGACTCTCCTTGCCAGAGTCAGCACGGGGCCGGCACCTTGCGCACGCGTTGCCGTTGCCAAGGTGCGCGCAGCAATGTGCGTGCACTCACAGCAAGTGCTCAAGGCCAGTGCGTACCTTGAGGCAGAAATGGGGACTTTAGGACCAGGGATGTTTCTGCCCCCCAGCCACAGATGCTTGCGCAAAGCTCGCGCTCCAGCTCAGTTTCACGGTTCACCAGGGCCAGCACGTGCTGTTCCTGGGCCTGGAGACCAGCCGCACACCGCAAACCCCGTCACGCCGAGCCCGGCCCTGCTGCGGGGCGTCTCACCCCCCAGCCCACCTCCTCCCAACCGGCCGACCGGGAGAAGATGCCGCCGCGGGGAGTTCAGTACCCAGCACCAGCTGCCCAGCACCTTGTGAGCTGGTAAACAGCCTCCGGCATGGCTGCTCCCC
>NW_009191265.1:566-7865 GCF_000690835.1 Fulmarus glacialis | reverse complement strand
AGGTAGTGTCGCCTGCTTACATCTCTGTTAGACTTATTAATAAATATTTAATAAATATTATTAATAAATGAGATGGTGATGATTCCAGACTAGAAAACAATCAAGGAGCAGAGCCCAGAAAGACCCAACCCTCCTGCTTGGATGGGATTAAAAAAAACCAACCCCAAACCTACCCCTTCCTCACTCCCAGCCACCACAAATCGTCCTCACCTCCTCCCACTCCTGCGAACTAGGCAATTAAGAGGAGATCAATTAGGAGGAGAGGTTTCCCTTCCCTTCTTTCACAAGAAAAGGCAAACACCACTGACATCCCTTTGAGCATCCCCCCAGAAACGAATCCAGGCGTGGATGCAGGCGGAGGCGACTCACCATGGTGCTCATGAGGATGTCGGCGCAGTCGGGGAGGTCGATGGCCGGGGCGGTCACTAAAGTGTTTTCTCCCCCTGAGTCCCCGTCGAGGCTCCTGGCCGTCCGGAAGGGAACTTCATCCAGGTAGCTCATCGCTGTTGTCTGATTTCTTGCTGCTGGAGGAAGGGATGAAACAAAGCTGTAAAAGGCAGGACTAGCACCTTTTAAGTTGGGTGGAAAGAGGGAAAGATGAGCTATTTCAAGTGACACCGGTAAAAGGAATGCAGCCCTTAGAGGCGCTGCCAGCCGAGTAAAAACTGCTGTGTGCAATGCCCAGATTTGCAAAATCTTAATTACTGATACCGGGAAGACTTGTCTGAACTAACCTTTGCTATTCTGAGCTTGAGCCAGCAGGACCTGACCAAGCTTACAGCTTCATTTGGCAGAGATCCTGAGCGTTTTTCTCCTCTGCTTTCACCTCCATGCATGCCCCGCTGCTTTCCCTCCCTCCTCCCGCCTCTCCCTCTCCCTCCGCTGCCCATCGCACACTCCCTTTCCCAAGCCGGGAACAGACCAAACGTTTTTTCCAGTTACAGAGGCAGAAACCTCGCAGGTCTCCTCTCTCTGCGTGACCTGAGAGCACCCGTGGTCACGGAGCTCATGCCTGCGGCCACGTGCTGCTAAGCCATCACCTGGAGCAGCCTGGCTGGGGCGAGGGCATCTCCTCCAGCACCGCAGCAGCTTACCGCGAGCCAAACAAGGAACCTGGTGCATCAGGCAAGCTTTGGTGTTAGAGGGATATCGAAGGAGCCATTTTAAGGCCAGATTAGCTTTTTAAGAACCATCGAGTCATTTTAAGTGCAGTGATGTTTTTCAGATCAGGAATAGCAGGGGAGAAAAAAATTTCTGATGAACTGGGAATGGCGGCATGGAAAATATTACTGCAATAGCGTAGCCATCAGCTCTGCATAAATGTCTCAATTTAGTAAAAAGTCACTACGGCTGCATGAAGCCTTGAGTCCTCAGCTTCCCAACGACAACAGCACGCAAAATAATTTCCTTTATATATTGTCAATTGGCTAGAGCTAATGGTCAGTAATCCATCAAGCTCTGGTACCCGCAGCCCATGCCTCCTCATCCCGAAGCAGCAGCTCTCAGCAGCCATTCCCAGGACACAGACAGTAAATACTTGGTGACATCCCTAAGTGCTTTTACTGATCTTTTTTCCCTTCAAAAAGAAATGGCTTCTATGACAATGAGGATAAACACTCCACAAAAAGAAAGTAAGCAGATGAATGTATGGCGGAAAGCTGCCTGTTAGTTTAATGCAAAAATAAGGGTCTATAATGGGAAATGGCATTCAAGGTCATTTCTTACGTTAGCAAAGGACTAACAAACTGCCTCTAGACCACAAAGGAAGAGCGACAGGCACAATCGCTCGGTTCAGCTCAGTTGCTCCTAGAATTACAAGAGCTGTCGCTCGCCTGCTTATGCCAGGAGCCTTTAATACCCGGGGCTGGAGCACAGGCAGAACCCCTAACCAGCTTTGCGGCTCCCGCACATGTACTGCCGCTAACACGCGGCTCCCGCACATGTACTGCCGCTAACACGCGGCTCCCGCAACGTGTCGGGAGCCTGCAAGGAGCCAGGCCATCTGCTCCCTGGCCTAAGAAGGCTCAGCGTAAGTTATAATCCATATCAGCACCGACAAAGACAACACGTGAAAACATCTTTTAAGTGAAGCCACCTTCCCGCAGCTTTCTCCAAGTTCTCCGTGTGGCCGTGCAGCCCCTGCCTGCAAGGGGGACGGACCCTCCTCGCAGCTTACGCTGTAAATCAGCTCTTCCCAAAAGCTGTGCGGTGCAAAGGTGCAAAGGAAAAGAGTATCTCGTCATCCTTCACCTAGAACAGCTTTACTTGGTTTTAAATGCCACTTTAAGGGATGGAGATGGGTAGTGAATGTGTCTGAAGTCACGGTGAAGAAAATACGGACATATTATGGTACCACATCTCACTGTACTTCACCGCATAAATACTGTGCTCTGAGAAAGGCTCCCACAAGTGTTAATTCCCAAAACCACTATTTAGAAAAAAATCGTAGTACATTGGGGTGAGGAGCGATGACAACGAAAGTGCTACTAGACAAGAATAAAAGAGGGTCAGTCGTAAACACCAACTTACACCAGAAAGCAATTCCTACAAGGGTTCTGACCTCATCTGCTTCACGCTGGCCCTGCCCGCTTTCACAGCAAAGACACAGGCTGGCAAACGAACAAATTCGCATCAGGAAGAGGACGTGCCTTAAAAGCACAAGAAACCTGAACTGCACTGGGACCAGGGAAGGAATAGGATGCAAATGAGCCTTGGCAACTCATAGCCAACCCCTCTTTTCTTCTGGGCTATAATAATTTTTTAAAACTTAAAAATAGTAGTAAAAACTATACTCAGACAAATTTGAATCTTAAATCTGAATACGCAAGGATTTTTTAAGAATTAATACCCTGTCTCCATGTATTTTATGAGTTAAGACTTTAAACATTCCTCTCCCATCTGTGGCTTCAACATCTTCCTCACTAAAAATACAAAACATTTTAATTCAGACGTCATTACACAAGAGCAAGTATGTAGAACAAACCACAGAAAGCTTGAGGGATTGAAACATACCTAAACGTACATCATCCACTGGCATTTTCAAGTCCTATTTTTATTAACAATATGAAGTTATCCTTACCGTCAGACAAAATCATGGAGCTCTTCTTGCAGGGAGAACAGGGTTGCTTCTCTGCTGCCTGCTTATCTACTGCTCAGTCCTTTAAATTCTTGCCGTGTCAGACAAGCATCTGACTTGGACAGTTCTAAGATTATCGTAGCTTAAGGAGTTAGCCTGTCCCATCAGATATGCTGATGGGATAAGGAGCCTAACTATTAAAGCAGAGCATCCTCCGGTCACTAAGCTTCCTGAACGGAAAGCAATTGTTTCTGCAATTGTTTTTATGCTATTTGAACTTTGCTTTTTCATCAGGTAAGACTCCCCAGGATCGGACCCAGCCATAGGTCTTGGAGTAACGAGATGCTAGAAGTGACAGTAGGGATGGGAGGATGTACGGACGTGCAAATCAGAACCCCTACCTCCAGAGGACTTCACGATAGTCTGTATTTTGGGGTGCTATAGGTAAGCAATATACACGTGAGCAAGAACTGCAAACTTCTGCACCCAGATTAATTCTAACTCTAGCAAAAATGACTGGTTCGTGTGCTCTTACTAACAGAAATCAATGCAAAGCTTCAGCCAAGAACTATTAACATTATTAGTTAATGTATTAGGCCCAAGTGTTGAATTTAGGCAATTATATGTTGCCTTCTCCATGAATTACACGATGTTGTGATGCAAAGAGGTAAGGAATTGGAGAGATTAAATCCATTCTCACACATCAGGGCTAAGCAAGAATAACGACTGCAGCTCTGGAAAGATGCCACAGCAATCTGCATAGACCACCAAAGCCCCAAACCCATATGGCCCGTCGCTGTTTCAAGGAAACTGTCCAGAACATGGAAGGCTTCGAAATCAGATGCCTGTTACCTTGTAGGAGGGCAAAGTTCCTTCACACAAACCTTTTGCCAGCAATTCTCTCCACACTGGAGTCGTATTTGATGCCAAGTACTAAAACAAATCTCTCCCTCAGACTAAAAACGCTTCAAGCAAAAAAAAAAAAAAAAAAAAATCCATTTTTCTCTATTTATTTTGAACAAAAAAAACAACTTACAAAATAGAGCTGCGTTTTTTAATCCAATATTATACACACGATCTGTCCCTATACAAAAATAGCTATATAGGTAAAAACAATTACAGTAGGTTAGACTTCAGATTTTATTGGTTTTTTTCCAGCAGGCTTATTCATCAAATTTATATATATTCACACGGCTGCCTGACCTATTTCACCACAACTGGGAATTTTTTCCATGTTGTGGTACCAGTTTTAGTCCACAAAAGTAAAACGTCAACAGCTGCTTTAATCAACCTTGAAAAACCCTGTCTTGTTTGTACTTCAGAATTTGTTTAAACTTGTAATAGGTTCGTTTCTACACAAAAAAAATACAGGAACTATTTTGACAGTGATGCTTGACATGCTTCATTTAAGAAGAAAAACATGTTTACTAATGATTTCTCTTTTTTTTTAAACTTCTTTATTTCTGGAGACTTCATCATCTGGATTTAGGCTTATAAAGATAAAAGCCACTAAAAATAGGATGTTAATACTGGCACAAATACCCTTGTCAGCAATGTTTCGTTATTAAGATTGAGATTTGTTAACTAAAACTCGCAGCGGGATTGTAATTCCATACCACAAGAGGCCTAGCAGCTTTGGGCTTGCTCAGGTCTTTCCCTGCAGAGTCAGACGGCAAAACCAGTTCTTACGCTTTCCTTCAAGACATTCCAGTACCTGGCTACCGAAACAGAGAATGAGACTTCCTCTTTGGACCCTCTCATATTTACACACACAATTATAATGAAACATTCCTCCAACATTAAAATAATTTATTACTAAATTATCTGACAGCAGTGGCCCACGTGTCATTTGTGGGGAGACTCGGAAGAACCCATCCTGGAGGGATGCAGCTTCCTTCAGGGTGATCAGCTGGCACCAAGTACTGATCCCATTCATGCCTTTAACAGAGAAAGCGTTGTTTGAGAGGAGAGCTGGTATGAGTTTGGTAGTAAGATTTATTATATACCCACATAGGTATTCTTCCATACTGATCAATACATAAAACATTATAAATTGCACTCTGAAAGTTGCTTTTCAAAACACAAATGTGAAAATTATATGTACTATTCTATTAAATGGAATGGTTACGCATGGAAATGCACTCTGCCTGACACAGGCACCTGTTGGATACAACTCTATCAAGCAAGAAGCTTGATCCTTAGCTGAAAAAAACCAGGACAATTCACTGCATAACCACATTTGGAAGTTAATGAACCAAAAGGGACCACAATTTTACAATCTCAACAAACAGTACTTGTCATCTTTGATAATAAAGACTTTGTTTGGTTTTACCTGATCTGGATTAGAGCTGCTACAGAATGCTCAGCTTGTAAGTAATATTCTCTGAAGGGCTGCAATACATGGGCTAAAGGAAATTCATCTGTTAAAACACAAACATAGAAATGATTCAATAAACCAGAAAGACCTTCCATTCTAGTAAATCTTAGAAGCCCCTAATTTGCCAACTCATTTGCTGCTCCCCAGCTGTAACTTGAAATCACTTCCCTATGTAATATATTAAGGACTATTTACGTGTTTTGGACGTCTCTTCATCCTTACCAGAGCTGTCAGAGGCAAGTCAAGACTAGCAAAACTTTTCTTGCCTCCATCCCCTAAACAAGGGGAACATATGGACACTGAATCTTTACAGATTACCCGAGTCGCACTTACTGAATCACCAGACTAAAGCATCTGTTGGGTGCTGGAAGTCTTCAATCTATTCTGTTTATTCTCACTTCAGCTTAATCTACAACCTCTCCTTGCAAAACATCATGAAATTGGCTTGAGATATACTGCAGTCTACGCTGAAGAGCTAAACGGTTCTTCTTACACCACATGTGTTAACAGCACACTACGTTTATCCCACCTTTTCCTCAGAGCATAAATTACTCCAGCGGAAGATTCCTTTCTCAGCTATTTTTGTGCCTGCATTTTAAAGCCAGTGTCTATGAGATGGGGGTGTGGTGTGGAAAAATACCGTTAAGTATGGCATGCAGAATATACCTGGATCCCCAAACAGCTTGGAATCAATTTCGAGTTTCTGCTGTAGTAGTTTTTCCCTTTCCTTCTTCTGTTTCTTTTCCATTTCTCTCTTCCTTTCCTCTTCCTGTTCTCCCTCCAACATAACTCTTAATGCTCTCTCCTCAGCTTCATACAGCTCTGTGCGATTTTTGAGCAATGTTTTGAGACTCTCCACCTGATTTTCAAATGCTTCGTCTGCCGAGAGGGGGGGACAAACACCTAAACAGAAAGATAATTAATTTTAAATTTTCAAATTCAGAAGGGGCTCTGTTATCAGACTTGAGAGTGGAGCTGGCAAAATCTCAGAGGAACATGAGCTTAATCTCAGTAACAATTATCTTACTGGAATTAATTCTTCTATCAAGAAAGAGCTTGGAAATGTAGGAACACAACCACTGTATTCAGCATTTTATAGCTATTCTTGTATAACAATGTAACTAAAATCACTAATAAAGAAACAGCTTTTTTAAGCTGCACCAGGCATGCACAGCATCTTATTTCCTGTGTGCGCAATTTAAAAAGTTTGGTAAAAATCTCGTAATTAACCTTTCCTGCCAGCGGCCTCTTTTCTCAGTTTCCGAAGCTTTTCTAATGCGCGCAGGATGTCTACCATCCTCTTTGTGTCTGCTTGTTTCTTCCGTACTTCAGATAAGACACTGTCTGCAGCAGCCTTAAGTTCTCGTTCCTATGAAAGAAAGAAAAAAAACAGACACGATGTGTGAAATATCCCACAAAGACAATAATGAAATAGTACTTTCAAAAAGCTTAGCGAAGCACTGGAGGTCAGAATAACTTCCTAGTAACACAGCCATAGCAAGTTAACCCAACCATCCAACCTCGCCTTTTTATGAAAAAGCTAAAACACGATAGACTTCAGGAAACAAAAAAAGAATGCTGAGCAACTCATAAATCTGGGCCAAATGGCTAATGAATTCATAAAGCCTGAGAACCTTTAACCACAGAAAGTTAGGAAAAACATTAACAATAAACATAAACCATCCCAATTCTACAGCTCAGCAATTAAAGACCACTAACGTGCCACAGCCTGAACACAAAACCTTTCCAAACAGCTGCTCTGTACCACCCCAGTGGCAGACCCAGCACCAGCAGAAGGGTAGCTCTTTAGCCAACAGCCAGCACAAAGGTGCCTACAGCACTTCCC
>NW_009191265.1:0-553 GCF_000690835.1 Fulmarus glacialis | reverse complement strand
CTTTTTTTTTTTTTTTTTCCTTTGGAGCCGGTGAGACTAAAAAGCTTGCAAATAACAAGCTTTGCAAGGATGAAGCCAGCAGGCAGGCCTTACGGTTACTGAAATGGTGCTGACCACTGTAGAGTAGCTGTGAGCAGCGTGGGGCAGGCTGACCGCTTGGGACCAGAGAGGAAGACCTCCACACACAACCGAGAGTTCAGAAACCACTTAAATCCCAACTGTCAAGGCCTAGGGCATGAGTGTAGCAAAGCTGAGATGCCCGCCAAGGCTTTTAAGGAAGAAGCAGGGCTGCAGGCGTTCGAAACAGCGTGTCTCCAAGCAAGCCGAACCCATGCAGCACCCAGGTGGCACCTACTGAACTGCAGGGGCCAAAGCCAGGTGCCAGGCAGGCACGGCCCGCCCTGAGCCCGTTACCGGCAGGTCTCCCCCGGCTCCGCCACGCTGCCCTGCGCCCCAGAGGGACGCGCGGGAGTCCCCGGGAGGCCACAGTGCAGCTGGGGGAGGCAGGATCAGGCCGCTCGGGGCCGTACCCGGTTCTTCTCCTCCACCTCCT
>NW_009191264.1:1617-5369 GCF_000690835.1 Fulmarus glacialis | reverse complement strand
AAATAAAATAAAACAGAAGACCCAGCAAAGCAAGATTAGCTGATGAGCATCTATGTCCCCCGAGTACCTAACTGAAGCCATAGCTGGAGGGATTGCTGCTTGAGGGATGCGGCATGGTGAGCAGCGTCTGCCTGGGCACGGGAGCGACCCAGTGCTCAGCCCCCTTGAGACTGGCTTTCTGTGGACTGGGAGTTTGCAAACAGGCACGCAGACCTGTACTGCTGTCCAGTGCAGACCAGTTAAGGAAGTGCTTTGGGAAGTGAGTCCGAAGCGAGGGGCTCTGCACGCTGGTCACGTCAGTCCTTGGCTGGGCGATGCTGCTGTGCTCTGGGGAGCGGCGCTCAAATAATTGTACCCCATAAGCCCAAAACTCCTGAATGAGAGCAAGAAAACTAGATTTATCTCCTGGCTACAAAGGCTCAGCCGCCAGCTCGTCTTCCCAAGGCTTGCGTGAAAACCCAAGGGGACAAGAGTGCCTTTGGCGAGAGACTGCCTGAAATGCGTGGAGGGTTGGTTTTTTTTAATTACAAACATGACTTTTTAATTCTAAACTAAAATCCTGAGTCTCCTTCCACCTGATGAATGGCAGATGCTGCGTCTTACTCCACCGGCTTGGCTTTTCATTTAAATATTTCTCACAGAGGACATACTTGGGTTAAAAAGACTAAGTGATTTAGATGCACATGTGTCTTTCTGCTCCTGGACAAGCTGCTCCCAGGATGCACCCATCCCTGGTGGTGATTTGAGTGGTGGGACTGGACAATTCATCACACCCCCTCATCCCGCTGCTCCTGGCAGAGGACACCGCTGGTATCTCCCACCCGGCGAAAAGATAACGCAGAGCATCCCTAAGGCAATTACAGCCCAGAGATAACACGTCATTCGCAATGTCGCCTTAAATTGACAGCTTCGGTGAAACAAGATAACGGCTTGTACTAATGAACGTGTGATTTATAAACTGATGAGTCTAACTGTTTTTCACGTGACATAAGAGCCTGCGTAAAGGCAGATTAGGGGTACGCGTTACCTGGCGCTGATCTCGCGTCACGTCTGCCCGCGCCGCAGCAGAAACCGCTTGGCTGAGGGTTATCGCCGTCGTAGGAGAGACAGTTTTGCATTGAATTGACTGTATCTGATAAGTTTAAGTCAATCTCTGAATTTCTAATTGGGGGATTAGTTGGAGAAAGGATTTCCTTGCAGAACGCTTAACCGTTGTTTTGCTAATTGTCCAGGATCAGGAGTAAGGACTTGCAGTTGCATGTTATTAGCAGCTTTAGATGTTAGTGCAGCTGGTTTAACAAGGGTGTTATTGCTCTCTTAAAATAATTGACATGGAAAAACCCCAATATTTTCATTTTTTCATGAAATGCAATGTTCCATTTCTCCAGGTTTTGTTTTCAAAATCTGAAACATTTTCATAATTTCTGAAATGCAATATAACAACGGAACAATTTCCTTTAAAATAAAAGCTGGATCTCTTCCAAGTCATTTAACTTCCAAAAGTTTGAGTTCTTCCATTAAAAAAAAATAATAAAAATTCAGTCTGAGCACTTCTAATGAGAGTATCACAATTATACTTAGCCTGCCAGTCGGGATTTCTCTTTACAGTGGCTTGATTCATGGGGGAAATTAACTTGTTTAAAAGTAACATTTTTTAATAGAAATGTTCTGCTGACTGTTCTCCTTGCGCATTAGCTGGAGTCTGTTTCGGCACAACGTCAGGTCCTGGAGGCTGGGACGGACTCCTCGCTCTGCGCCCGCCTTGTGCCCGCCGAGCGGATCCTGCCCTCAGCCCTCAGCTACAGCATTACAACTCATACCTAGGCAGCTACTGTAATTGTTTAAAAAAAACCCCAAATACTATTTAAAGTCTTGAAAACTTCCAAAGTCAGCACTTGAAGAAGCATGAAATGCAATGAATTAATGAGAAACAGAGAATGAATCATTAAAATTGCATCACTGCGACGTGTTCCTGGTCGCATCTCCCTTAATGTTCTCACAGTCTGAACAATTGATTAAGAAAAACACCGCAGTACACTAAAAATTGGAAACAGTTAAGAAGAAACAGGATTAGCAAAGTCTTACAGGAAAGGTCAATTATTTCTCCCA
This sequence comes from Fulmarus glacialis, assembly GCF_000690835.1. Classification (NCBI taxonomy): domain Eukaryota; kingdom Metazoa; phylum Chordata; class Aves; order Procellariiformes; family Procellariidae; genus Fulmarus; species Fulmarus glacialis. The sequence continues at coordinate 3,260 of NW_009191264.1, read as the reverse complement.
ATTTATTGCTAACCTGACATCTGTAAACAAATCACTAGAGGAACTCCCTGAAGACTACACTCTGTCGGACAAGCCATCCTAATTAATGACGATGCGCTATGCAAACACAAACAGAAGCAAGGAGAGATAATATCTAAACCGAGCTTTAAAAAGATACAGTAGAAACGGTTGCCCAGGAGGTTGCAGGAGATCAATAAATGAGAAGAAGGTTCAGGAGAGTCAGAATTTGCCGTGGGGTAAAGGCAAATAATCTTTGCGGTTATCAGAGCTAAGATGGCAAAATGAATTAAATGAGTTCAGAGAGGACTTAGTGAGACTGGCTTAAAAATGAAAGCGGGTTGCAATGATCCGTTGTGCTTCACAGCAGCCGAGGACTCAGCCAGGGTTTTCGGGTGCCCTGCCTCGTGGCTTTAGATGCTCTTAGTGAGCATCTCGCTGACCTTCAGCATCTCTGAGGGCCAAGTCATCGTGCTTGGAGAGCGCTCCAAGGAGGCGCCCGATCCCTCCGTTGTTCCAGCTGAGTTCCCAGACCCAAAGATCATGTTCTTCTCCTCTCTGGCTGGCGGCTGTGCCTCGAGAGCCGCACGCATGGTCCAGCCAAATCGGCCGGCGGCCGGGCACGGCACCCGCCCCAGAGCCCTCCGCGAGCAAAGCTGGATCGTGGCAGCTAATATTAAAGATTCCTCTTCATCAGCATCCCAACTATTAAATATGTATAGAGGCACCCGAGATCTAATTTATTTCTTTTGTGTAAATTCCTTTTCTCATTGGCTTTTTTTGAGCTGCTTATAATTAAGACCTTCAGACAGAGCTCAGCATCGTCAGCTGGAAACCAGCCATGGTGTTGTCATATCCGACCCGTTTACAGTCCATCCCCCTCCCCCTCTCCTAGTCAACCAAGAGATTCTTCTTTATTAATTCCAGTAATGATTTGATTTCCTTCTTTCTTAATGAAGAGTGACACTGCATTGAGTCACTGATGTGCAACTTGCTCTTTTTCCCCTCCCTTTGGAAAGTTTTCAAAATATTTATGAATTTTAAAAGGAAATAAAGTTGCATTGTGTTTATTTGGCTAGCGCTCCCCCTTCTCTTTCTCATCTGCGGGAACTATAATTCATCCTATTGTCTGGGCTGCCCCGGGTCTGACTTTGGCAGGCGGATGGATGCCCGGCATCCCCTCTCCCCTCCGCTCATCCCTCCGTGCCAAGCAGCGCTGCCGGGGGACTGGGCAGGGATGCAGCCAAGCGTGAGATGCTGTACCGGGGTAAGGGAGCCTGCCTGAGGGTAAGGGCCACCACACCAAGGATCAGAGACCCGTGTGCCCACTGACCCGTACCTCGGGGGTCTTCTTTAAAGGGGGTTATTGTGACTGTGTTGCTTTGGGAAGTGCTTTGAGGACTCTGGGCAGACATGAATCCAACCCAACACACATACATCCCAGAGGAGCTGCTGGAAATCCCCATACCAGAGAATCCCTCATAGAATCATAGAATCATTAAGGCTGGAAAAGACCTCTAAGATCATTGAGTCCAACCATCAACCCAACACCCCCATGCCCACTAAACCATGTCCCTAAGCGCCTCATCTACAACGTCTTTTAAATACTTCCAGGGATGGTGACTCCACCACTTCCCTGGGCAGCC
>NW_009191264.1:0-1440 GCF_000690835.1 Fulmarus glacialis | reverse complement strand
CACTCCTCCAGGCCAAACAGCCCCATCTCCCTCAGCCGCTCCTCATCAGACTTGGCTTTGTTGCCCTTCTCTGGACACGCTCCAGCACCCTCATAACGATGGCATGGGCAGCTTTCCTCCGTAGGGTCCTCTGCTCTCCTCCCAGCCCCTCGCTATCCCAAAACGCCAGGGAGGAGCAGTCTTTTCCTCTTGCCTGCCATAGTCGGATGTGAATAACCAAGAAAGCTTTAGGAGCTATAGAAACGCCCAGCGAGTGTCTGCATCCAGACACTGGTGGGTCCTGTGGGATGTCTCCTGTAGCATCATGGTTAGGAGCTGCTGGTTCGCCCCGTGTCCCCGGGACAACGCTGCACCCAGGGTGCAAGCCCAGCCAGGAGGAATCCGCACGAAGGATTTCAAGAGCTGTCACCTACATGGGGGGGAAAACGCGGGTGCTGAGCCGACTGCGGGAGGAGACAGCACCAAACACGCTTAGCAAGGGATGCACCAGGCTCACCCAGAAAGTCGCTACCTGGCTGGATGCTGCGGTCGCAGCTGAGAGGTGATGAACTTTCCAGTCTTGTCGGTCCAGAAAGTCAACAGAATAGCAAGGATGGCAGGTAACAACTGCCAGACACGGTGCCAGTAGACACGAGATTCTGTAAGAAGCACTCGGAGGTGAACGAATGCCCTGTGGGTTCAAAGCAGACTTACAGGGGACTGCTCCAAGGCAGAGAAGTCTAAGGAGGGAGATGTCTTTGGCAAGCTGAATCATGCTCCTGGGGACCATGGATGGATCGGATGGACCTTCAGGTCTGATCCAGCTCTTCCCATGTGATGTGAGAGACTCTCTGAGTATCCGGAGCGGACCTGAACCCTCAACCCCTGAATGCAAACCCCAAAGCTCAGGTCTTCAGTGGGGCTAGAGGCATGCAGGGAGTATGCCGTTGGGGCAGCATGTGCCAAACAGTAAATGGAGACCCCCAGCATGCTGTCAGCCCCAGGCTTCTCAGAAAGGGGTTTTCCATCTCAGTTCCTACCTAAGACGTGCAGTGAGAAGCTCTTCCCATTCTCCTGTGCCCACGTCTGGGAGCGAAAGGGGCAGACCAACATGCCAGCTAGCTCCTGACAACCCCAGGACTTTTTTTTCCCCCACCTCCCGCCTCTGCCCGGGCTGAGTCGGGGCTCTCGGCTCCCGCCTGGCACGGTGCCTCCAGCTCCCTCCACGCCAGCTCCTGCAAAATCCGCCGGCAGAAGCATCGCTCCCTCCTACAGCCACAGTGCGCTCTGCAGCGAGGAGTGACTCTCCCTCCAGATGGCTGTAAAGGTTAACAAGGAATTTATTCAGAGTTACATACAAATCAGATTGTCTTTTTTTTCCGAGAGGGAACAAAAACAACCACATAATTTCAAGCCCACACAGGCAGCGCAGCCTTCCAAGGTGGTTCAGTTGCTATAGAC
>NW_009191263.1:0-75801 GCF_000690835.1 Fulmarus glacialis | reverse complement strand
GGGGGGGGGCCGTGGGAGTTTGAATTTTCATCTGGATTTTAAACCCTTTGCAGCTTTAGGCATAAGCTTCCAGGGAGTATAAAAGCATGACCTGTAGAGGTGGTACACCTGAGAACCAGACCAGTGAAAGATCTCATCTACTAAGCACTGTCCTATGTATCTATCCCTCTTTCAATCCAATCTTTTAAAGCAGTCCTGTTTCCTCACCACCAATAAATCCCTTTCCAAAGTGCTATATTCTTCATGCTGTGTTTATTCAGCTTGGCTCAAAATGCAATTTCCCCAGAGCTGGGATCACAGCTTAAGGTCTAATTCTGCTGGGCAAATCTACAGTGCTATAATGTCTTCTAATGTAACTCAAAGCGCATATATGGAGCCAAGGTCTGGCAGAAGCTATAAGTGACTGAGCTTATAAAGCAGCAGACAATTTTGGAAGCCTGGCAGCAGATTACTCCTACATTAATCACTCCAAGATACCCGCTCTACAGTATAAGTTTTGTGTATTTGTGACATCCTGGATAGTTTTCACTTGTCAGCCCTTTGCACTTTGATAAAATAATCCATAATCATCTCTGCAACTCCTCTAGCTTGACCCCAGTTGGCTGATTTATTTCTGCAGAGAAGCTTCACATTTCATCTCTGCCTTTTCCTGCCTTTTTGCCAGAAAATAAGCACAGACCTCTTCCCCTGCAAGACAGCAGAACAAATCTGGAGCAGTCCTGGATGGACAAGGCTGATACCAGTGCTCTTCTGGGACTCTGCAGTCAATGCGATCATTTTGACAAAGTTTTCTTTCCTGAGCCATTCCAGATCTAAATAGGCAGCCATATGCCAGCCTGGTCACAGTGCTATCACGGTGTTTCTGCAGATCTACTCTGAGATATTTTTTCTTATTGGTGACTTTTTATACCATACTTCAAATGTCAGAAGCTTTCAATGACTGCTCACAAACCTATGCTTTCACAAAAAATCACCACTTGAGCACAGGGAATGTGGCTGTGAAATTGGCTGAAATGTCTGTCATGTTCCCAGGTACTGTTGGTGCCCTTAAGCCCCAGCCTGAACTTGACCCAGGCCATGCAGGACTGCCCTAATCAGTTTGCAGCAGCAACATCCCTGAGTACAGCATGGGTTTTTGTGCTGGAGTTTATGCTAAATTAAAAAGTGGCTCTGGTGGAAAACTAACACTGGTCAACCTGCCTTATCAGGGCTCCCTGCTTTGTGTGGGAACCTTGTAAGAAGAAAGAAAGGTGAAGGCCAGGATCTGGTGGGGTAGAGTTAAGGAAAGATTAAAACTGTGATAACATCTAAATACAAGACAGTTTGGGGGGACTAAGTGGAACTGAAGTCAATTGAACAAGTCATGTGCCACAAGCTATGGGTCCAGTCACTCAGTGCTGGGTGCAGTAAGGCCAGGCAGCAAAATTCTTGAGCTTTACCAGCAACAGGAGCCCATGGACCTGAAAGTATCTGCTGCAGTAAGAGGAATTACGTAGCTATAGACAGAACTCAAATATTTACAGGCAAAATAGCCCAGCCATCAGGTACAGACAATGGGGCAGAGATCAATGACTTAGTCTTTTGGGCTTGATAAATGCTCAGTAAATATCTTGTGTTGGAGTGAATAACTGGAATTAGTTTCTCCAGGCTTGCGAAAAGGTGGAGAACCCTTTCTTTGAAGCACAGTGGGTGGGATGTGACCTGTGAAAACAATGTTCATGTCACACGAGGCTGAGTGATCTCACATGACAGGTTTGTGGTGGTATCATAGAGCAAGTCAGAAAGAATTTTCTAGATTTTTAGAAGCTGACTTTGATTGAGATCTTGCTGAGATAACCTTTAAGCTAAATCATCTGATGCATTACAGCTTCTTGGCACTGCGGGAGTGTAAGAAACCGGCTGTAAATGCCACTGAGGCTGACTTACGGCTGCTGAAGGTGACTAGAAACATGGGCCATATTGTACCTTGAGCCAATTCTTGGACCTATCTAAAATGCTAGCAAGGTTATGACCTCTGTTTGTAGTTGTGCCTTAAACTGCTGGCTTTCTACACGGGATGACAGCTTGCCTTGCAGGTGGTAATTCAGTAATTCACTTGCATTTTTGAGCCCTTAGACTGTGAAATGCACCATCTCAAAGACCAGATATGTCACAAATTCAGATTCTGCTGGCAGTGTAGACTCATCTTTGTACACTAATTAATCTCACCAATGCAGTTTACACTGGTTTGGGTTTAGGCATATCAGATAGTCTGTAGACTCATTGCCTAAGATCTCCGCTAAAACATCCAGAATTCCAGCAATGGAGTCTCGCTACCATAGATCTGGATGCCCAGTACAGTACAATAAACCCATTGTTTTGCTCCATTGTAAATTGTGCCTAATTGCTGTTCTAGCCAGTAATTCAGACACCTATTTGTGACTTTTTGCATACATAAATGAGTGCTGATTAGCGTGATCAAGGCTGCAGGAAAGTGGATGGTATGAATGGATTGCTTTCTTCAAAGCTCTGTAAAATGTTCCTCCTCTGACAATCATTAAACCTAAATGAAGAGAGTACTAGTGTTCAGAAAGCCTAAGCAAGGTTCAATACTGCTGTGGTAAGACCTGGTCTGGCTAACTACGTCTGACTGTTGCTTCCTTCAAAGCAGGCGACAGCTTTCAGAGGTGTACACTCTGCAAAAAAAGTAAAGGAAAAATATTGTCCCTTCAAACTGAGCTTCTTTTATAGGTGGCACTGAAAGATCTCATCTGGGTCTTGAAATGAGAATTTCTGAAAAGGAGCCTCTGTGGCATAAAGCAAAAGGGTTCAAGTGCATTTTCAAGTCTAAACAAAGCAATGGCTGCACAGACATGCAGAGGATGGCTCTGCCATCCTTTGGGGAACACCCGGGACTGGTCAACTGGACAGTGGCTGTCCTAGTGTCACTGCCTTCAGACACCAGTGTTCCTGAGGGTATATGGGGACACCACATACCTGGCAGCTTAGTAGTTTTAGTTTATCATTAAGCAGCTTGGTGGGATGTCAAGTTGGCTGGAACTGTCCTCAGCCACCTGCAAAGCACCTGTCCCTGGGCAGATAGCTTACGGAGTGCACCAAGCTCATGGTAATTCAGACTTGCACATCTTCATTTCAAGATTGTAAGGGCTGTAACGCTCTGGTTTGGTTATGAATAGATATTGACTGTCATTGTAAGGAAAAGAAGCTGGAAGTTGTTACCACAGCTAGCACCTTATCAAAAGGATTTATGTTGTTTGGCAGAGAAGTTTACATAACCTAAGGAGTTTAACCTGTTTTTTATTAATGTTTTTCTGAAGTGGAGTTAGGCCAGTGTTGGACACACAAAGATCGCAAAAATGTATGTGCTCTTGGCTTTTCCTAAGTGCTTGCTTATCTTCCATGCCTTACTGATAGTCACAATCTTTCCAGCCCATATCTTTGTCCACTTCCCTGTTCCCGATAAGCCTCGTGCTCCCAGACCAGGCTGCCCAGTGTGCCAAAGCTGCTCCTTGAATGCCAGGGGAAGGTGATACCTGCCAGCTTGCAACTAAAGAGCATACTTAGTGAATTAGAGGATGTCACCAGGCCAAGGCTGATTTCTGGATTCACAATGTCTGTGCCCTTTACAGGGAACAGACAAGAAAGGGCTGCTTAAGGTTTGGGTTGGCTAAAGGTGAAGAGAGACCTGCAGAGATTCAGACAGATGCTCAGTCATTTATTTTTTGCCAGCTGGTGGATCAGGAAGGCCTGTTAAGTGGGAGCTTTTGTATCTTGCACATGGGGTTAATCCTATTTGGAGGGGATAAGTGAGGGAGGAAGAATCTTTTAATCAGAGGGAGCAGAGCAAAGTGAGTGTGGCAATGGGAGCAGCCTTCAAAGGCTGACAGAACTACAAAGCTGCACACTGCATGGTCTACTGGACTCTCCACCTTCCTGGTTTTTATGCAGCTATTTTGAAGCAAAGCAAAAGGGTCACATACTGAGCTCTGCCCTCATTGACAGCCAAACCCTCTAGTTCCCTTTTCCCTTCTGCCACGGTGACCCTTTGCATGTCCACTTGTCCTGCCCCAGTCCATACATGAGCCTAAGGGCAGACAAATACATTTGATAAAAACTTCAATCGTCTTCTCTGAGCTAAAGATCAAAGGTAAATTTGCTTGGAGCACTGAATTGTGAATCTTGAAAAAGAACTATATTAGCATCAACAATGGGATTAATTAGTCTCTACTTGAAGTGTTTCAAACACAAATATACAGCCAGTTCACTGTAATTTCAGCTTTCCTTATTCCTTCCCAATGTCTTCCCAATCCTGCATCCTCTCTGAAAAAGGTATGCTATTTTCATATCAACTTGAGCTCTATTTTGAGAGAGGGGAAGGAATAGGTAAGCAGGCTGAGCAACCAGGCTGTGTAAAGCACAGATAAGAGAACAAGCTTTCAACAGTCTCCTTTCAAGCTTTTGTGGAAACCAGAGATAACAGCTGAGCAAACTCTTCATAGGAAATCTGTAGCATGCAGGGATGGAGTGTGCTGGTTCCCCGTGATGGGATGTCAGGAGAGGTGCTCCCTGGGTGAATGCACCCATAATAGACAGGGTTATCCAGTCAACTTTGCCTGTGTTTGGATTCTTTCCCCTGAGTGGTTTCCCAAATGCAATTTCTTCAAAGACTTTACTTATGCATGTCCTTCATCAACAGGCTGTAGCAGTTCTTTAAAATAACTATACGTTAACTATTTTATACACAAAATGTCAATTAACCTGAGTGTGTAAAGCCACACAATTTTTCCCCAAATTTTTCAAGGGCTTGTGATGAAAACTGTCATTTATTAAAAGAACATTTACTCCTGAGTGTTCTCCAATACTGAATGCTTGTGTGCATGAGGTAGGAGTTTGACACCCAAGTTTTACACATAGACAAAATACACACAATTGTGTGCAGAATTGGCCCAGTTTTAACTGTGAAACACAGGAGTCAGGTTCAGGTCTGAATCTGCAATATGAAGTGTAGTATTTTCTGTTAGTTAACTTTATCCAGGCAATGAAGTTGAGGGACAGGGAGGCAGGGTTGGAGGTTTTTCTTGGGGGAAGGAGTGGGGAGAGGGAAGTGATGTGGGAGGTGTCTGTCCTATCTCTAAAAACCTATTAAAAAAAAGTGGTTTGACTTCCCCCTCAAAATGCACCTTCCCATGAGACCTATGTAATATGCAGAGGAGTAGCACAATGGATGCTCATCTCCAGAGACATCTGTTCAAATCTTAGCTTCAAATCACAAATTTAAAAAATCTTGTTCATGTTATCCTAGTACCCATGTGTGCTTCATAAAAACAGCAGACGACTTGCAGTCTGTTCAAGCAACCCTTGCGCCTGCAATAAGGTAGGGCAGAATTAGGGCAGGCATAATAAGGTTTGCTAGTACGCTGACAGAGCTAGTGCTATTTACTTGCTGGTAGACCTTTGACATGAATAAATAGTTTTCTATTGTTTGCTTTTGTAGGCTAATACTGCAGCTTTTCCTTTAGCCATTTTTTCATGCAACCTGAAAGACTTCAATATCTTTAAGACCTCCTTCCCTTTGCTTTTGGGGACTTTGTCAGAGCATAGTGCCACAAGCCTTGTTTTCAGAGAAATTAGTTAAGAAACAAAGGAATAAGCTTACTAGTTAAAGCCCAAAATTTTGGAGTGTCAGAAAGATGGAAAGGGAGGGAAATGCATTTCTAAAGGTTATACCAGGTGCATTAAAAGAAATGCAAACTGACTACTTAATATTACTTTTCCACTTGACATCAAAATTTTTGTTAGAACTGAGGTAACTTTAACATCAGTGCCCATATTAAGCATAATTGTTGTGACTGAGGCTTTTACTCGTTGTACTTGGAAGCTTTAGAACATATGAGTGGCTTTCACATAAAGTAACCACATTCATTCTCTCTCCATGCTTCCATTTAACCTCCAAAACAGACACGGTGAGTGCATAGCAAGATTTGTGTGAAGTGAAGATCTACATTCTGGGCTTAAGCCAGCTTTGACCTGGAGGGGAGGCTCATCTTATTCATGAGAAAGAAGTAAATACCATGCAGTGGCAAAGCTGTCAAATGCAAACTGCTGCTTTCCTTATTTGTCCTGCTCTGTTCAATGGTCCCTTCTATAGAACTGACCTTTGCCATGTCTCAAAGAGTGGCATTGACACTAAACTTGATCTTGCAATCCTTAAATATTAATGTTCTTGACTTAAGGATGAAGGTAGATATAATTCTGTGGCACTGTTCTGGCAAAGTATCTGTAAGCACAAACAAGTTTATCCCCATTAGATAAATTACTTAAGTTCATTCTTAAGTGTCTTGTTTAATGAGCCCTAATCACTTTGCAAAAGCTTCCTGTGTATATTTGGGTGAGCCAAAAATAAATCCAGTGTGTCTGGATTCTTAACTGTGTCTCCCAGCAGATACTGTCTTTTTGTTAGTTTGCTTTAAAGCTGGTGCTTTGAGAGCACTGTATTTCTCACTACTGACTCGGCTAGTTTTACAGTGTGCAAGTTTAATAACTGACCATAGAATCAGATATGTCATCAGTTCAGCAAAGTCTGTTCTGCACCTCATAAAATATCAGCCTCCTGTTTACAGTATTTTTTGCAGAATGATTTGTATGGAAGTAGTAATCTTGTAACCCTGAATGCTGAAGAAAGCAAAGGAAGCAGAAAGGCAGTAAAATGTAACTAAAACAGCCCTGCAACTATATGCCCTTGTTGCTTAGATGCACATGAGCTGCCTGTGAGAACCAGATGACACTCAGGTGCCCAGATTTGACCTCAGTTCCAAGATCTGTCCCAGAGAGACTCCATATGCACAATATAAAGATTTAAAAGGATTTGTTTATATTGCATTTTAAATACTTAAATACGTAGTGTGGAAAGGTCATATATAACCATGACAGAGCTTACAAACTTGAGAAAAATGTCTCGTACAGACCAGCTGAGTGATTAACACACGCTGAGCCCTGTAGAAAAGATATCATACCCAAGCTCTGGAACTTGAGGAACACCTTAGCTCCTCTGCAAAAGGGAACAAGTCTGTTAACTTCTACACCGAACTTGGCTGCTATCCCAGGGAAGCCTCTTTTTATCTTGTCAGTAGTTCAAAGTTACTTTATGTGAAAGGCAGGCAGATCCAGGAGGAGAAGGAAGCAAATGAAGTGATATAAAGAAGATGATGTGATTCAAAGGGCAGGCTAAGAGCTCTTGTAGTAAGATTTGGGATGACATGAACGGGGCAGGACTGTCTGTGCTTGTATTAGTTCAATCCGCTCTTTGATCCTGACCTAGTGTGATGAGAATTTCACCTGTAAGCACGGATAAGAATGGGAGTATCTTAAATACTGCACAGATTTAAATTAAACCTGGTGGTAAGGGTCAAGTGAGAACCCCTCTGAAAAGGTGACCACGCTGGGAGCCTGAATGATGGGCAGAATGGGGGTTTCTCAGCAGGGACTGAGGAAAGGGGTTTTGGCCAATCTCTGCTAATGATGCATTGTTGGCATCAGCTCTCGTGTCCTGATGGCTGCCTGGAAGAGCTATGCCAATTCCAGTTACAGTGAGGAAGTCTCCTACTGGCTTCAGGACCCTCACTGGTGTTTCTGAAATCTGTTTGGAAGCTAGTTGGTGCCATGGAAACATTTGTGTACTTGTAGCTACTGCAAAGGGATGAAGGACTTCCAATTCTTCTTTCATTATTGCAATGCTGATTCAATCAGCAAACTGTGCTGTAAGACACTTAGTTCAGTCAACAGCCTCTGAAACCCAAGGTGGCTGAGTGTGCTCAGAGTTGGCCAAAGCACTCCTGGCACCTGGGCCCATGTAGACATGGCTGCCCCATCTAACTTCTTTAGAAAGCAATTGTATTTGCATATCAAAAAAATAATTGTGGTTAATGGGAATGACAGATACTTATTACTTCTCATTTCAAACACAGGACTAATTGTCTCCTGTCCCTAGTAAGCAATTTAAAGAAATGCTGGTGTAGGAAGAATTAGATAATGAAGCTCTTTTCATCTGACACTTATATGTAATTTACTTTTAAATCAACTCCCCTGGGAGGTGGCACAAGCTGTGATAGTGCAGAGACTATTTTAATGGTTTTGGCAAGAAGTCAAAGCAGAAAACTTTCTATGTTTTAGTCCCAGGACCCCAGTGGCTAATATTTCAAAACAAGAGGGGGTTAAGGGTGGGGGGGTGTTAAATGCAGCATAGCGAACTGAGGTCACTGTGATCAAAAGGAGCTGGTGAGGACAGATTCACACATCTTAAATACCTGCTTATTATGTTCTTTTACTATTATTAATAAAAAAAACCTATGGAGAAGGAAGAGCTGGCTATTGGTTGGCTCTATCCCAACTCTAGGAGAAAAGAAAACAATTTCCTTCAACGTATCAATACATAAGTTATTGCTTTGCCATACTTTTTATATTAACATACATTCTTACAGAATCCCATTATAGAAGTCAACAGTCTTTTGCATGGCTGCTTAGGCCAAGCTGGGATTTAAGGAGAGTATTAAACAGTACAAGATGAGTCACTTTATCTGTCTCTACAAGTAGATGAAATATTTTTCCCACATTAAGACATTTAAGTGTTGTCCAGATGAGCTGGAGTAACAATTGCTACTTCCCAAGCTGAAGTAACAATAATGCTTAGTAGAAGAATAATCTTACTTGTTTTCAGACCTTAAAGCATCCATTGAAGGAGTATGGAAAAGACGAGCCTGGCCCTTAGTGAAAGCTTTGAAGAGAGAATGCATTTGCTGCATCTGGAAGGCTCTTGTGTTGGATGTTTTCTGTGTCCAAAAATATTTCACTAAGAAATGGTTGGTCAGATCTAGCTTCTTAATGATTCCTGGTGGTAAAGCACAAGCAATGGGAATTAATCTCTAAAATTGTACAACGCTGTCTCCCTTTGTTACAGTCCTCCACACAGGCTCTTAAATCAGCCTAATTTCATTCAAGTCTTACTCTGCAGCTGCTGTTAAATTGAATCCTGAAGAGAATATAAGTTTGGAGGCATAAGAGGGCAGGACAGAGAATGTTTCTTTAATTGTTATTATCCACCACTCGGAGTCACTAGTGCAGAGGAGTAATTAGGGAATTGTGGTATATTTCAGTAAAAGCACCACTTCCCTCCCTTCCCTCTCCTTTTTTGTGGAAACCATATTTCAGAGTTTGTCACATTTATAAGCCCTAGCAAGAATCTCATATGCAATAATCCCAACCTAATCATATCTTAACTAAGCCCTTTCTGCTGAGATTTATGGTGACTGAAAGAAGCCAATAGTAAATAACCATAATAGCAGGCACAGTGAGACATCGCGTCTGTACTTCGTGACTTTTTTAGCTAGCACCCCTTTTGCAGCTGGCTTGGGAACAATTGGTTCTTTCTTTGCTGCTACCCAGGAGGTGAAGTTCCCAGTGCACTGCAGTAAACAGAATTGCTTTGGGATCCCCAAAACATGCGCTGTTTTTACCACGGTAGGGAAGAGTGCCAGCGTCACCCTGAACGAACAGACCATACGGAAAGGCTGAAGGGTACAGCTTCACAGGCTGTTCCCCACAGGCAGAAACTGCACAGGGAACTGGAGGGAGTATGATTCAGGCAGCCTGACAAATGTAGCGTGCAAGCATTTGGGCTCAAAGCATGGAGCTGATATAACCACTCTTCCAAGTGTGTGTTGTGGGAGGAAAAATGCCTGCATGAGTCTGTACTCTCCAGCCTGTTTGACTTGAGTGATCAGGTGAAAAATGTATATTGCATTGACCTCAGCGCAAATGATTATCCGGCAATCACAGCTTTGGACCTCCATTCTTTGCCCAATAACCTCTCTTCAAAGTGCAAGCTGCAGGATGCCAGCAGAGATGAGGGAATGACTGGGGGGCAGAAAACCAAGGGGGAATGCCAATGACCTTCAGTTTCCCAAGTTGAGAAGAAGGAATATAGCCACTAACAAACAGATTTTAATACAAATTTTGGCATCATGTAGTTCTACTTGCAGAACATATGCTCTGCATGCATTGCTCTAGGCAGCTTAAGCATGTGGCTGTTATTTTATCTTCCTTTCTAACGCACACTGTAGACAACTCAACATCTGAGATCAACATGTAAGGTGCCATACCACATGGGATGATGGCTGATGTTCACCTGCCAGCATGGAGGTCAAACCGTATGAAAGGAATGGGCAAGAGGACTGGGCTGTGTGTACTTACAGGTGTTGCCTAGCCATATTCCTGAACTTTGGCTATTTTCTTCTATTTCAGGGGGAGCAAGGAGAGGAAAATAAACTACTTGTTTCATTTTCTTTTCCTCCGTCAAATCTGAAAAATATCAGTTATGTTCACAAATTGAGAGACTCCTTGCATAACCATTTAATTTGGGGAAAACAGCACATTTCAGAACCAAACTGAAAAGGTTTTTTTTTTTTGCAGAAATTAATTAGCCTCAGTTTCCCTCAGTACTGCCTCCAGCAACAAGCAGATTAGGCAGAGCTGCCATACAAATGCCTTTTAACTTGCTACGCATTGCTCTTTGCAGCTGCCTGTTGGACTCATGCTGTTGAAAACTGAACTTTTTATCTTCCAGTTGGTAAGAATTAGTGGGTTTCTGCTCTCAGGCTGCACAAGAACTATTTTCTCCAGGCTACCTTAGAAAGACTGAACTTCCACATTTATCAGTGTGTAGTACTGATAAATCCACTATCTGTGGTTTCCCATCTGTTAATTGCTCCTCAGTCTGGATATCCAGCTTGATGTTTGAAATTCATTGGATAGAGTTCTGTAGTGAGCAGACTTCAAACCACTGCTGCTTTGCTTCTTCAATTTGATTCAAGAAATAAGGACAGTTCAAGAAATAGACAGCTTCTTATGCTTAAGCATTTGTTACACCAGAAGACCACTAAACATGTCCAGTGGCACGAGGCCTGACTCTTTGCTTGTATCAGTCCCATGCCAATGTAAAGCACTTGCTGCATCTCTGACATAGCCCTACTTAAATAAAATTTTTAAAATAAAGTATGGGTTATTCTGGTACTTCCCTGAGGAGTCCTCTTCAGGTCCCACTTGCAGGGAGAGATGGCAACAGCATCAGAAGTGAGAGCAGAACAAGTCAGGATGGACAGTGAAACCCACTGTCCCTCCAGGTTCAGTGACATCCCAGAGACTGACTCACATGTTCACACTCTTGGATCTGGATCAAGGGACATAAATGTATATTAAAACTCCTTTGGACTCGGTGTGCCCACTTACCCTGGGGTCTGGGAGGTGCAGAGCAACACAGGGAGCAGCTTGAGGTTGCTCATGTTATATCCATTTGCTGGAGGAGAGACTGGAGTTCAGAGTCCACAGAAAAGACTTGTTCAGCTGCTGGACACTGACAGACACTGAGTGCCTCCTGGCTCCTTGGAGGAAGAGCTCAAAGCAGCTTGGACTCATAAGGGTCGTAAATAGTGGGAGCATCACCTGTCAAAGCAGTTTTGTACCCTGGTGTGGTTAGAGGGACAAGGCTCTGGGAGGTGTTCTGTTGCACTGGCATAATAGTGAAGAGCATTGTCTGGAGTGGGAGAATCTCTGATAGATATTATCTCATTTTTGCCCAGCAAAGCCAAACAGCTGGGGTGTATCAGGTGGGGTAATTCCCTGGGAGCCTTATGAGAAAATTGTTTGAACTGAAAAAATAGCTGTTTTCAAAACCTGCAGGTTTTACTGTGAAAACCTCTGCTTGTTTCAGAGATGGTTCTGTTGCTGCTCATCCTTCCTCTGTCGCTTTTCATTCAGCTTTTCTTCTAAGATCTGGTGCAAAGTCAATGGCAATTTTCTTGTTGACTCTGATGGGGCTTTTATCAGCACTTAATTGATTTACTAGCTCTTTTCCTAAAGCAGCTACATATACAAGTTATTAGATACACCTGATAATTTAATCATGCCCTCAGATCACCACATCTAGATTCCTCAAGATCTGAGCGACATCATGCAGGAAATGTAAGGTTTCAGCTAGTTCAGTCTCCTCTGGCCTGGGAGAGACCATTTCCTTGCCTACAGCAATTGAATATTGACTGTGTGTGGTTTTGCTGGTTTTTTTATTGCTTTTATCTGCTGAATGCAGCAACCCTACCTGCTTATATTAGTCATAGGACATGTAGATTAACAAAGTTCGAGGATGAAACCTGTACTTGGCCTTAATATTTGTCTGTCTGGCCAGCAAAAGTGGCTGCATGCAGATTTCTTTCTTGTAATTTCTCCTTTATCATGTTATGTACTTAGAGATCACAAAACAAACCTTTTCTTGTGTATCAGCATTCCCTTTCACTTCTGCTCCTAAAAACATTAAATCAGTGCTGTAGTGTTCTGGAACTATATTTTACCTTTTTACTGTCTTTCCTCCCAAAATCAATAAGCCTTTACATTAAAGTCTTATTTCCAGCTGGTAAGCAGACAGTAGCTGCAAAGCTGTTGTATTCAATGATCCTTAGGAGTTTTGATAAGGTGGTACATTTTTCTGAGGGAGAGGCCATGAAATCCTGAAAACCCTGAGGTGATTTCTTTGTCAAGCAATATTTGAGATTCAAGATCTTATAGTGGAACCAAGAGGTTTTGCTTAATATTTGAACTTAATAGGTATTTATTTTTATGCAGAAAAGGTGCTGTGCAAGTCCTTGTTGAATAATTACATTAAAATTGTCATACCATTAGGTTGCACTGGTGGACAGTGTACACCATTTCAGTATTTAAAACCTTTTCAATGGTGGTTAATCCTTCAGTCTTTGATTCAGTGAGTGACTGCCATTTTAAAAACCCTCATGGAAAAGGAGAGGGAAAAGAGAAGGGGTGGGGGGAAGGAAAAATAGTAAAGTGTCAGGATAGTGTGAGAAATGCCCTGGGGAGGAGGCAAATATTTCTGCAATTAGCAGTGTGAAAATGGCAGATTTGTTAGTGATCTCTATGCATTATTAAAAGCAGCAGAAACAGGAGCTCTTATTCTCTCTCCTGATAAGGAAAAAATAAGGAAACTATCCCTGTTTTGCTTCCCAGCTGGTCACTTTATCTGACACACTGGCTTCGTTTCAAGCCTGGCTGGGAAAGTTGTCCTGAGCACTCACTCTGAGCATCAGCAATTTTCTTCCTCTCCAGCCAACTGCTTGGCAGCCATGTCTGAGATGAGATCGTCCCTGCCCCAGCCCAGATAAGCTTAATCCCCTGCTTGTCTGGCAGTGCTGGGGCTTGGTGATGGCTTCAGGTGCTGTGAGAGATGGTTGTCCCACACCTTTTCTCTCTTTTGTGTATATTACCTTAATCCTTCCCAAGCTTGCCCTCAGCAAACTCACACAGAAACAGGAGATGTGGGTGAACCATAATCTTCCCTCCTGCTCTCATAGCCAGTTTGGTTTGTCCATGTTATCTCCCTGCTGCAAATGGGGACATTAATATATACATACCTCCTCCTAGAAACAGGGATGACCATATATCCCTGCCTCCATCATGCCTTTTCCTGTGCCAGAGCCAAACCTGCTCTGAATATATTCTCCACTCCCTTTTCCCCCTGATACCAGCTAAGCACCAGCCTCTCTGCACTCATTGCAACCTCCCGGTCCTCCCTGCCACAAATCACTAAATTCAGTTTTTAGTCCTCAGCACAAAGGTTCCAATATTGTACCTGCTGCACTCCACGTTATACCTTTCCCTCAATCTGGAGTGCTTTGAAGCACAGCTAATGAGAACTTAATAATGACACCATCTGGGCACTAAACTGCATCTTCTCACACAATTTGTCCCACTAACAGTGCTGGTATAAGAAAGTGATACATGCACAAATATGCCATAAAACAGAATTGGTTGATTGCTGTTACTTGTTATGCTGGTACAGAGAACATCCTTGATTGCAGCTAACTGCTCACACCAGGTTTTGTACTGCTATGTCAGTAAGTAAGCTACACAAAGCACAGACATCTTAAGCTATAGGGAGTAGCTAGCTAGGAAAGGTCTTGCTGAATTTCCAGACAGCAACAGCAAAGAGCTGTCTCCAGGCTACTTTTCCCTAAATGAAGCCTCTCTACAGTAATCATCTGCAGAGAGAATGGCTTAAGCCCCGTCCTTCCTCTGGAAAATACCACCTGGTGCAATATGAGGGTCTGTTCTAGCCTCCCACTTCAGTTCCTCTATGCAGCTTTGCCTGTGAGTCCCAAATTCTACCTGGATGAACTGGGAAAGAGAAAGATGATGTGAAATTCAGGTTTACCAAAAGATGGGGCTAGAGACCTCCTTCCCCAAGAAAGATGCTACCCAGCTGGCACCCTGGGTACCTGCCTCAAGCCCAAAGCAGCTCCGGAGTCCTGTTTACCAACAGATAGTGTTGGTAAAGCTTCACATTTTCAAGCTGCCAGGCTTCAAGGAGCTATTCTGTTAAAAGGCAAGCATGAGCAACTGTAGAGCCATTGTATTTATACTTCAGCAAGACAGGACAAGACATATTGGGCCTCCTAGATATATATTGTTTAAATTCTGATTTATTCAAGCAGGAGGGGAAAGCATCCTTTGTGCATGCTTATTCAGTAGCAGCACAAAACAAAAAAAAATTAGGTCAGTTCAGCTTGAAGAGGAACTGTAATTTGCTAGCTGCTCAGCCATTAAAGTAAAAACTAGTTTATTATGCTAGATGAAAACATGCTGCTAGAATCACCCTGTACAATTAGACCTATATTGCTGCCAAAACAATGTTTTCTTGATTAGTCCCACAGATGCCCAAAGGCAGGTGTCTCCTCTGAGGTCCTTTACAGCTCTTCAGTGTAAGATACATTCAGAAATGTATGTGAGAACAGACCAATGGCTCCTTGTCACCTTGCATTCACAAGGACCCTTGCATACTGTTGATTTTTTTTTTTTTTTGGAGGAATAAATGTTACTTGTCACAGTCCAGCTCCTCCATCTTCAAAGCACCTTGGCAATCTTGAAAATCTAGCTGGATTTGTTCTGAAGTTGGGTAGACTTGCCTTCTTCCTGTGTAACATGCTTTATCTGGCCAAAGCAGAGATGGATTGACAAAACTGCTGTGTGAAAGAGGGAAGCTTTCTTTATCAATGCTTTTGCAATATAGATTTTACAAGTTAATACCAGGGCTTAATCTCTGAATAAGCAAAGTTAAGTTCCAAACAAGTGCAGTTCACCTTAGTTCACAGACTTGTACTCAAATGTTTTACAGGCAGGCTGTATTATAACAAACTAGTAAAGCTAGCAGCTTGAATTTTCAGGGCTGGCCGGCTATGATACATGCTTTAATACATTAAGTTGTTGCGTCTATATGCAGCCCTTAAAGGCAAGCACATACATAAGCCCTTGCAAGATCAGAGTTTAAGAGTTAGGCCTCCAGCTCCAGTTGTGGTAGGAATTGGCTACCTACTGCTTAAGCTGCTTTCAAAATCCTATCAGCTTCTGTATTCTCCATTAACCTGGTGAGACAAAACTGATAGCAAGATATATTTGCACTGAACAGTTTCTTTCATGATGTACACGTTTGTTGCATTCAGAGCAGTTGAGTCATTCTTAATATGGCCACTGTGTTCTTCTGCTAGGTGCAAATACCATCACTGTACTGTCACAGGTGAAGATGGAAAGAAAAGTTGGTGTCAGCCTTAATTCTGTATTTCCTGGAGGCTTAAATTGGTTTAAGATAGACCTTTCACACCACTGGGATGACTTTTGGATTTCAGCCTTTGGGGAGAAGAGGTCAACATGAGTTTTACAACAAGTAATTTATTTGAAAGAGTGCTGTCAGGGTTCATAGACCCAGAACTTGAAATATTCTGCTGTTTGCAAAGTTCACATAATTCTTTGTGTGCGGTTTCTAAGCAAATCTATCAGAGCTCGTTTTCCTAAAAATAAACCAGCAGATGCAGCCCAATATGTCTGAGCTCCTCTAAAATATACACTGAGTACACAGTATCTGAGACACATTACTATGAAGAGCTGGGAAAACATGCCTTAAAAGTAGGCATCTGAGTATATAAAATCTGGTATTCTGTGAACCTTTACATTGAGACCTTGATTCAAGACAAGCCTTTCTGTTGATACTGATGTGCAGACACCTAAGGTTCAAGCCCAAGTGATAGATGTGGGTTTTGCAGAAGTGTTCACTGACTGCATACAGTTTGGAAGGATATTCATACTTTTAATTTTTATGTGGTAGACTTAGTCATGTTCATTGGCAGATAACAGAGGAAGAGAACTTTTACCTGCTATTAAATGGCAGGAAGCAAAGACAACATTAAATATCTCATCGATGGATCCCAGACACAGTATTGAATGAGAGCTGGTCACTACTCAGGCAAACCAGCTGACAAAGCACATGGCAAATTTGGTGATGCCAACTACTCCAGAAAGGCCAGTGGCTAAGAACTGAACTCGGAAGCAGTGTGGACAGTAAACTAAAAGTAGGGGCAGTTTAGGGATGGATATATGAGGTATTCTGTGAGCAGCCCAGGCAGCCTTGTTGCCCAAGGTACTTGAGGAAGCTGTGCAGTCATGGGTAGGAGGACATTCCTGCCTGGGCAAAAATGTGATGTGCTCCCACATTGAGTCTGGAAGAGCTGAAGAAAATGAATCTGACCTTCTGGGCCACGTGATAAAGGGAGATAAACTTAAGGAGGAAACTATATTAAAAAAAAAAAACCAACCTTTAACAGCATCTGTTGATAGCAACAGCACTATTTCTAGTGAAATTGTAATAAACTACAAGATTAAATGCGCATCATCTTTGCACTACGAAGCAGGCTGAGATTGCTTCCAGGGTACAGCAGAGAGATTTCCACAAACACATGAGTAAAAGCAATGTTGTCTGGGCTTCAAGCTCAATTTCTGCTATTCAGACACATAAAATTATCTAAATCCTATCTCACAATTGACAGGCATCAGGTCAGCGGAGTGGTGGAGGAAGGGAAGGGTTACTCTGATATATACAGTTCAGAAACAAGAGCAGATTTGCTAGGGTTTCAGCCGATCATTGCTTCTCCCATCTCACAGTGTTAAAAGCAGCTCTGTGTGGGTGACCGTGTGGGAAGCAAACACGAAGAGATGGAGCCCTTGCTTGGCTAGACTGCAAGGCAGAGGGCCATTGTGAGGTTGAGTAAGGATTTGCTTTGCTTGCAGGGAGTGGAAGAATTATTGTGACTAATTGTAGGGTCCTGAACTGCAATTTAGACCTGAACCATGTTAAAGAAGCCAAATTCTTCTAGGAGGACAGCAATCAACCAGTTAGTTTGAGCAGAGAATTTTAAAAAGGAAGAAGAAAGGTCAGCGATAAAAAAAAGATTAAGAGGTCTGTAAGGATGCAAAAGCCTCAGGGGGAAGAAAAACCCAGATAGATAATGGAAAAATGTATTCACCTAAAATTTGCATTGTTGAATCTGATAATCACACAGAGTTAGGGCTGAAGACTCGGAAATGATTACATAATCCATCCTCCTGCCTCAAAGCAGGATCAGTTATACCTCTGTCACTCCTGGCAGATTTCTGTTTGCCTGTTGCCGAAGGTTGTTCAGCAATGGATCCTTCACAGCCTCTGCAGGAAGTCTTCTCCGCAGCTTTACTACCTATTGAAAGCTTTTCCTAATGCCTAACCTAAAACATCCTGCAGTACTTTGAGCCAATTCTTGTCTTAGCTAGCATAAATATAAATAGACTATTCCTTTGCTATTGCAGCTCTCTTCAATATTCAAAGACTGTAATATTCTCTCAATTTTCTCCTTTATGCACATTAATCTTTTGTTAGAGATCAGATTTTTCTAGACTTTAGTCTGTACTTGTTTGCCTCTGCACTCTCTCCACATGATCCATTTCTTTTAAGTCTAGCATCCAAAACTGCGCAAGCACAGATGGCTCCAGCTACAGCTTTTCCAGGGGTGAACAGAAATAGTTCAAGGTTCTCGCAGACTCTTTTGATCTGTGTATCCTCGTTTGAGGTTGGTTGTTCTTACTATGGTGCAACATTATTGTTTTGTTGTGATCAGCTATTGCTCCCCAATTCTTTCCCAGCAGAGCAACTCTCTGGCCTGCTGTGCCTAGCAAACATAGTGTGCTCTAGGAAGAGAAAAATACACATCTTGTCACTTAGTGGTAAGGATGAAGTATCTGATTTGGGTCTACAGGCACTTTTTTCAGTTAAGCATAGAGTCTTCTTCCATCAGACTTTTACAGGATCACCCATAATGTCTCTAGTGACTAATTTAAACAAGTTCTGTGAGAAATACATAACTTCTTTAAAGCTAAGAAATAGGCCTTCCACTGATTAGCTGAGTTTTGTGGTGATAGCTGTTATCCCAGTAGGAGGCAATTAAAGCCATTCCTGTGGGTATGTGCTGCAGTGGGATGGGAGGAGGATTCATCTTGTGCAGCTGCAGTCATTGGGACCTGGGGGCGGGTGCAGGGGACCCCAGCTCCCTCTTTAGTCAGCAGAGAGAAAAATGGTTCTATGGAGGGCAATCCCACATTTTCAGGAAGGTTGGAGGCAGTTAGGCCAGATAGCTTAGCCAAGCTGAGCTGGCTATGGAGGTAAGCAGCATTCCCCCTTACTGCTGGAAGCCTTCCTAATGATTAATTTCTGTACTGAATAATTTTCAAATTACCCAAGTCACTAAAATGCCTGAAGTGCCCAGGACAATGTGGCCACACATACTACTTGCCCAGGTAAAATGGATCCGAGGTCTGTTCAGTCTTCTGCCACGGCAGTGCCTGGTTCACAGCAGAAGCTTCTGGAGGTGAAAACTGCACAGTGCATTACTTGGTGTCTACTGGACTAAAGAAATAACGTTTTGCTTTTGCCCATCCCTATTCATTTTCCTTCTCCACTGCAGGTGCTCACCTGTCTGGCCCAAAGCATGAAGGTCAAGAACTGCCACTTTATCCTTGTCAGTGGGTTTGCGCAGGTGCTAATCCAAGACACTTAAGTGCCTAATCCTATTTTGAGACTGACTTGTTAGTCCTGTAAAATGTAACAGTTCACAGGTGTTCAGAGGAATAGTTTAGCACATTAGCACACTTTTTTTGATTTTCATTAAGCTTTGACAGCACCAAGCAGAGGCAGCAGCTATTAAAAATAAAATGAGGAGATTGGGAAAAAGCAGCGAGGTTGTAAAAAGTAAGTGGTAGTAAAAAGTAAGGCTCTCATTTGGGATCAGGCTGCCTTTGGGGAACCCAGAGCTTGCTTTGCTGGCACAGACTGATGACAGATCTTACTGCTGATTTCCGTGGCATTTCTCTGCCCCTTGTTATATTGCTGCTCCCACTTCTGTGCAAATGCACAGCAGGAGTTCCTGCCTCAAAAGCGTGAGCGCAGTTGAGGATAGGTCTAAACCCCCTCTTAAACTTAGTTTTTCTCCCCAGTTTTCTTGTGCTAACATACAGCCGGGCTGGATTTCAGCTGAACTCCAGAGCTCCCCGGAGGCTGCATGTCTGGCTGTGGCTGCCTCTGCATCACCCACTGGGCTCCTCTGCCTGTGATTTTTTGACAGATCACCATCCTATGTCACTGCCTCATTATGTAGCTAAGATTTAGCCTTGCCAGTCACACCATCATCCTGTTTCCCTCTCAGATTTGTTTTATGTTCACAGCAAAGCTGATCAAGGGATTTCTCTCATGGCAAAGAAACATCTTTAATTTAAGGCCTGGCTTCTATAGGGACATGCTTGTCTAATCGTGGAACTGAGATGCACACAAAAAAATCCCCTGCTTTGTATTTCTAAGGGCCTTGTCTGGCTTAAACCCCCACAGATCCACAAAGTGGGTATGTTTGTCCTGTTTGTCTCTTCCTGGGGCACTGCCCTGCGTGGGGAGCTCTGCCAAGCTCTGCCAGCCAGAAGCTGCTTTGGAAAGTCTTTGTGCTGGAGCAGCAGCACTCTGTACGTGGTGATTTCGTTGGTTTTTTCCAGCCCTTTCTTCCTCTCTGCAACATGCAGGCACAAAAAATATATAGTCTTGAGGTTGATTTGGTTAAAAAGATTGCCTTCAAGAAGTAATGGGCAAAGCGTTATTAGGAATAACTGTCTGAGTGCGAACAGATGCACAACACAGAGGTAGCAAATGCGTAAGTGTGGACTTGGACCTATTAGCTGCCTCAAAAACATTTTTCACTTAAATGTTGGCAATTTATTCTGTGCTTTCTCTTGTCTTCTCTGAAATAGGGAGAAATGATGGCTGTGCCACTGAGTCACAGCACTGAAGGATGCTCTGCTGGTGTGTACACTGCAGGTAGGCAGTGCTGTGAGGCTTCCTGGGCTCTTCTCTCCAGCTGCAGGACATTTCTCTGAGCAGTGCTGGGTGGGCTGATGGCCCCAACCTTTTGCTATCTGAAATGAAAGGAACAGTAATCGGACAGAACAGAATTCACACCACTTTTGATGTCTGCAGAAAACTATGTTAAAAACAAATACCACAACCCCTGGAAAACAAAGATGCTTGCAAAAGTAAAAGGCCAAAAGCAGCTCACCCCACAAAGCAGAGGCAGGATTAAATGCCTGCAGCCTGGACTGATGAGCAGAATGAGAGAATAATGGGAAGAAAGTATTAAGGGTTAAGAAAGAAAGGGGGAAAGGAGTCCTTTATCTAGGTATTAAAGTTTTAACCCAGTAAATCTCCCTCTTTCTCTTATTTCTGGGATAAAAATAAGAGCACTTGGAAAGCTTAAGGGCTAGATTTGAGAAGACAGCTGTGAGTGTAAGGATGCTCAGACTCAACTGGGGACTGTAGAAATCCCTAAGCTGCTTTTTCTTAGGAGAAAAAAAAAAAATTACCACTTAAGAAAAGTCTTATGATGTGCCTGCATTTTCAGATGACGGCAGTTTTTAAAAATGGCCTTATAGTGGGCTTTGTTTACTTAACTTCAGCCAAATCTTTCACTGTCAGGAGCAAAACTTGAGGCATTGGGTCTGCACTTGTCATGCAGCTGCTTCCTGTGGTCACCAGAAGTAACTGGGGAAAGTGGTCTTTTCCAGGCTAAATCAGTGTCCATGGGTGATTAACCCTCTGGAAGTGCCTCCCTCTCCTCATCACCACTATGGGGAATCTGTCCCACTAGCTCAGATGAATGAGATACTAGGTTTTATATAGGTAAAAATGAAAGCCACCCTATGTGAGTACCCGAAGCTTATCTGTGTGCCAACTCTCAAGTCTTGTTCTGCAAAACTCCTCTTGGACAGTATAGCTTTCAGGTTTGAAGTGGAGAGGGGCTTAAAGACTAACAACCTGAATCTCCTCAAACTCTGAGAAAGCCCAAATAGATGGTGGCATGTCCCAGTCTCCTAAATGGGAATTATTACCAGCCTCAGAATGACTTGGCCCTGAATTCAAAACTCTTAAAAACTAAAGAAGGGTTCCCAAAGGTAGTGTTGTTTTCTTTGCTTTCCCAAATGGATCCTGTAGGGAACCTGTTTTTATATAAAATCTGTTCAATTTCTGCAAAGTTCAGATGTGAGCAGAGCAAACTGTGAGCTGTACAAAATCTCAATGCACCTTATTTTCCTGTGTTGATCACAGAGGACTGTCCTGCCCTCTGTAATGTGAAGCAGCTGCTAAAATGTAAAGACAGTGAACTGGAGATTAAGTCCTGAGCACTCTTGGCTTTCAGAAGTGTTTTCCTTAAAACCTGGTTCTCTTGCAAAAGGAGATCTTGGATTGGGATCTCTCTCAGCAACTTTCACACCATGGCTGACAAGGGCAAGAAAAGGTTCTTATATGGCTAGGGCTGCGTTTTGCACCCTGGAGCAGGGAAGTCAAGCTGTGCTCTTGGGTTCATGTTGTTCATCTTCAACGTGAAAGATCCAGGAATCAGACCCTGCCTGGCAGGGCTTGCTACTGTTTGCATGAGACAGACTGGAATATAGCTTTGCAACTGTATTAGATGGCCTTAAGAACTAACTTTCCCTTTAAAGTGAGAAAATGGAGCTGCTCAGGAGACATGCACAGACTGTATGCCAAGGAGCTGTTCTCAGACTCAATCTTATGGCCAGAATCACATTTGAAGCAGGTTCCTGTTAAGACAGGAAATACTGTGCTTACTGCAAAAAAACAGGCCTGTTCCATAATGTACCTGTGGTTATTTGCATTTTATGCCAGCAATAAAACACATTAGATTTACAGGGAATCTGCCAACCTGTTTATTAGGCTTAAAATCTGACTTCCCCCTGCTGCTTTGTAATAAGCAATAAATGAACAAACATTGTTCCCCAAGCTGCACCCATGCCAGCCAATGCAACCCAGATGCTTCTCTGTGGGGAGAGGCTGAATAAGAAGAGGCCTCTGTTGTCTAGATCAGAGGTGCTGGTTAAAGTAATATTGGGCAGAACATTAGCTGGCACCGATGGCAGCTTCAGTGTCCTCATCCAGAGGAGTTTATCGCTCTCAGGACAGCTGAGTTGATATTGGGAGAGACATGGGTCAGTCACCTCATCTGATCAGGTGGTTTGTTTCATAGCCTGATATAATGCTTGTGAGCTGCAAAATGCTCTGAATCTTCCTGCTAAAGAAAGAGAAATCATTCTTTCTCGGAACACAGAAAAGAATAGGTTTTCTTTTAAGAACAGATTTTCTCTTTTTCTTTTAGATACAATGTAACATTAACAGCAGTCCAAATCTAAATGTTTCTGGACTATTTTTGTTACTGCAATTTAGAAGTCACTATCCGTCAATTTTGTTAATCAAAGAACATTTAGTGATTTAGAGATGAAAAGAGGATTCTTTTTGGCAGAGGACTGGTCTTTCTCAATTCCTCCCCAAAAGGAAGATAATTTTGAAAAGAGATGGGAGACTAAGGAAGGGTACCCAAGAAAATAGGATTTACTATCAAAATCTGTGCACTGCTATTTCCACATGCAATGCTCATGTAATGGACTTAAATAAAACTTAGATCATAAAAAGTAATCATAAGAAAATTAGAGGCCACACTGCAAAGGCATAACCCCAAGCAAAGAAAAACTATTTGTACCAATGTTCTTGTAAACAGCATCTGCTTAAAAATTAAATCTTAGTATACTATACACATATAAAAACCAGCACCTGTGAGTAAATCCAGATATAGAGTCAAAATGACTGCATTTAACAATATCCACAGACCTGCATCCAGCACTGCTTTGGCTCTGCATCATCCTTCCCCCAACTTAGCTCTGTTCCTTCTTCGACTGCAACCATTGCACTGACTGAGATTTCTCCCACCTAATGTTAGCCATCTAATAATTTGGCACCCATTGTAATACAGTGCTTTAGCTTTCCCCTGTGGTTAGTGGAGCCAAATGAGGGAATGACCTTCTGGAGGTTCTTGGTTTGGATACCCGCCTTAATGAGATGAGTCACACTCATTTTTACATCTCTGAAAGCTGAGAGAGAGGATCTCTGTGCTGTGACAGAGAGTATGGAGACCTTCCTTTTAATCATATGTATTTTGGTAATGCTTGAATGGCTATCACACAAACACAAGAAAAGGTGATTCCTTCTGCAGAGCAGAGCTGGAGGGAGCCGAAGGCTCTGCTTGCAGCAGAACAGTGGCAGAAGCAAGAACATACTCTGCCTCTCAGTCCCTGCTCCTTTCACCCATACCCAGCGCAGCCCTGCTTCTGTTCCCATCCTTCTACCTCTTCCCCCTGTTTCCAGCTAGGCTTTTATTTATGCCAGGTTTCAGGCACAATTTTCTCTCTGCTCAGATCACACTGAAAACAGGTGGACAAAAATGATTTGATCCCAGTGGAGCTAAACATCTTTGTGGTTCAGTGAGCTCCTTAGGAGAGAGACAAGGAGATATGAAGTTCTAGCATCAGTGAGATTATTAGAGCTTAGTGGCTTAAACCAGCAGCTGGTAAGGGCAGCTGTGGAGCACAGCCTGGTTCAAAAGAAATTCTGTAGTTTGGTGTCCCCTCAGAGGAGAAGGATAGGATGTGACCTACATTGACTAGATCGTAGCTTCATCAATTGTCAAACTTAGAAGGAGAAATGGGAATTTGGCTAAAGGATTAAATATAAAAGAATAGTACAAAATAGGAAGGGACAGCACTAAAAAGGCAAAACCACAATTCCATCCATTAAGCAAGAAAAAGATAAAGAACACAATTTATTAAGGGTATTAGTAATAAGAGCATAACCAGGAAAAGAGCATCTAACCAGGAAAAGGGTATCTTACTGAAGAGATGAGAAACCTAACAGCTGACAGCAAAATGGAGGTTGAAACATTTAATACACTTTTATAGATGGGTTGACGGTTGGGTTGACGGTTGGACTCGATCTTAGAGGTCTTTTCCAACCTTAATGATTTTATGATTCTATAGATATTACCCAGACAACCATTTTGTAAATAACCTGTTCGAGTGCTTGGTACAAAGGTAGAAATGCAAAATAAAGCAAGTGTGCATAGCAGGTGCTCCTTACAGCACTTCACTGGGATCTGAACCGATGTAAGAAAGATGTGCCTTGTCCCACGGTGCGTCCTGCTGCACTGTTAGTGTGTCACCAGCCTGTGATACGTCCTGGTGGATTTTGACAGGGTAAAGGCTCTGGTTATCTTCAGCACTCTTCTAATATAGTGGTCATTTACCAGCGTGAATATCTAATTATGCTGCCTTCAAACTGGCAATGCCAGTTCATAGTTCAAGACATAGTTCTCAGCATCGCATATAAATCCATTACACATAATTTTAATGACTTTAACTGCACAGGTGAAAAGATGTTCACTTTTCTTTCAGCATCCACCCAGAATGGATGCTTTCAGGTTTCTAGACACTGATCAGGTACAAACCGTTATTGCTCGGGGTGGATACTTGATTTCTGTGGGAGAGCTGAGCAATCTAGGGTTTTTTTTTTCTGATAGGTAGATTAGCACTTCAGTATGGGAAATGGTCTTTAACAGAAGCCATTCACATGAGCTAAGAATTAATATTGGCACATCAGTGTTTCCAAATCAGTTTGGGGTTTCTTTCACGTCTTTGCATTCTGGAATATCTGTGCAGATTCTTTACAAGTCAAAATTGTGTGCAAACATTTTTGAGCCTCAGTTTTATCACTAATCTATGCTCTCATCTCATCCCGTTGCAGTTTGAAATTAACCATACGGGCAGTCATTGCGGTTAGAGAGCAAACACTTATTCCACAAATAAACCTGTAGAGAAGTCTAGTTCTGTGATGTCGAGTCTGGATGCCAGCTATTCTGAGATGTCAGCTTAAATGCCCTTATATCTGGTGAAATGAGAACACGATGAATAACTTAAACTTAAACAATGCATGTGCATAGATACATGTCGTCTCTTCTGTACAGCCATCCAGCGACAAGGGGCAGATCCTGTTCTTGATGGTGTTCAGAAGCTATTGCAGCTTTGCTCCCAGACTTCCTTTTAACCACACTTGGAGTTCCTGCTGCAGGGTTTGAGAAAAGGTTTATCTTTAGCCCCAAAAGATAAACAAGCCTCCTGCTGTCCTTCCCTCTCATTTTTTAAAGATTTACTTTGCTAGCATATTGGGAAATTGTCATTAGAGGTCTGTGCTTTGCCTGCTAGAAGCCATTCTTCAAGCTGGTAAATCAACCTGCAGATAGCTTCTGTCACCAAAGTTAGGTGACAAGGATATGCATACGATAAAACTTCGGGATATGAAAACAAGACGGGAGCTAAATTAGCCTGAAAATCTGTTGAACACAAGGTGCAAATATACAAGTTTATATCTCAGTAACTAAAATAATTTCTTGGTAAAAAGCTGCCTGCTGTTTGGGTCAGGATGAGTGCAAGCAATGAGGTTCATTTGCACATACTGCATGAAAGGTAGCTCAGACTTACCCTGCAGTCTGAGTCAGGGGAACAAGTAATTGAACTAAAAATAGTTCAATAAGTCTGCAAAAGGTAGTCTGCAGTTGCTATGCAGCTGAATGGCAAGTATAAGTGAATGGGACATTTTAATATCAACTGCTCTTATATCCTGCAAGGACTACTGAAAATGAATGCAATGGTAGCGCAAGTGCCACAGCTTGATGTCCCGTCTTCCTACATCCTAGTGCTGAGCATCACAAAAAGGCATAGATGAATCAGTGTAAATACCAACAAAACAATTGCTTTCATGAAATTTCTAATGTGTTGTTAGGACAGGCAGTTCTGTGCTTATTCTAGCAAAAAGGGACATCAATGTGGTGTGTCCTCAGAAACACGAAACAACACAGAAACGGGGAGAAAATAATGAAGTGGTGAAACATCCTAGTGCTGAGCATCACAAAAAGGCATAGATGAATCAGTGTAAATACCAACAAAACAATTGCTTTCATGAAATTTCTAATGTGTTGTTAGGACAGGCAGTTCTGTGCTTATTCTAGCAAAAAGGGACATCAATGTGGTGTGTCCTCAGAAACACGAAACAACACAGAAACGGGGAGAAAATAATGAAGTGGTGAAGTCACTGTAATTGCATAACAGAGCGAGGGCAATAAAGTGAAATATGTAGAGATAAACAAGCCTTTGAGAGATAGGAGAGTCTGAGATACCAAACAGATAGGAGTCACATATTAAATGAGCAACAAAATTAAGTCTCCAGCAATAAAGAGGATAAATGAAAAGGGACTGAAGAAAGGCGAGAGACAAATGAAAGCGCGAAATGAACCCAGAAAACAAAACAAAGATTGAGTCAGTCAGTGTGGGTGTGCACGCAGGTGTCAGTGTTTGCAAGCACAAATATAGAACAGGAAGATGCTGATCAAATAAAAAGAAAAGATTTAAAATCTGCAAAACATTCTGAAGCTGGAAGGATAAAAAAGTGATTGAAATAAGAATGTGAGTGGAGAAAGCTGTAAATTAAAGGATAAATGGGGAAGAATAGCAATTGAAAGATTAGAACAATTTCAGCGGTTTTGTGAACTCCAGCGGCAAGGGAGAAGAGAAGCTCTAAAATCTGAAAACCTGGAGGTTTAGGACAATACTTGGAAGGCCTTATGCCTCAAAGAGGCACAGACAGCCTGTAGACCTCCCTGGGACAGGGAATGCGACTTGGGGGCACCCTCAGGCCCTCACAGCTCAAATGGCTCAGCCATTTCCATTCAGTCTTATTCAGCCAGCAGAAGGCTGCTGGCAAGATAAACAGGCCAAGTGTCATCGGTTTGTCTTGAAAGCTAGCTCCTTGCTGGTCAGCTTGACTCCCCAAGCTGTTATACTGGTATCTGTGGATGCGCTGTAGGTATTGTACTGATTGTCTTGGGACATACAAAGACCTTGATTTTTCCATCTAAAGACTTCTGTCATGAGAAGATTTTGAGCCTCTTGTCTTGTTTTGTGGATTTGCAGTCAGTTGCTTTTGTTTGCGCTTCCCAAGCACATTGGAAGCAATCTGTGGCATTTCCCAGGCACCAGGGAATGGGATAAAAGCTTGTCCAGAGCTCAGTTTTCTCCTTTGCAGTACATCGCAGCAAGCTTCTGGGGTGAGAGAGAAGTGTCTGTAACAGAAAGGGCCCCCTTTGGCTCACTTGTGAGGATATAGCGAGCCATAAAGCTCATATATATCTGTGGCCTGGTGAGTGGTTGGGGTAAAATGAGGAAGACAGCACAGCCCTTCAGGGATGGTCTTCTACCTGACTGCTGTCTCTGCGATCAGATGACACCGCACATCATTGCGAGCTGCTCCGTCTCTCTGGTCCCTTTGTAGACTATTTGTGGGTAATGCAGCCTGAAAAGGATGCTGTGCCGCACTGGGATCTGTGCAAGAAATACAGGAGTAAGCAACTGCACGAACGTCTCTGCTTTCATAAGCATGTTATCTTCAGGTTGGATGCCCCGTCAGGAACTGCTCAGTATCAGCTTGGCCTAATTTGTCTGTTTAAGCTGTTGATACGTGTTAGAGATTGGATCTGCTACATAACTCAACTCTTCAGGAACTGACAGACACAGCAGTTCCCCAACTCCCTGAATTATTTTCAGATGCCTTAGCAGTGTTCAAGCACAATACAAATTGTGACACAGGAGATCTCTTTACAAAACACTGAACTCAACCTCCTCCTAGTCTATTATATATTCTGTCTCCATCGAATACTCTTTGAGAGAGCATAAATCATCCCAGGAAGCTTAGTCATGTGCCCATCTCTGATTCAGAGGAGCAGCCTGAACACCTGAATTAACGCAGCCTGGTCATCATCTTCCCAGTGCTTTTCACTGTGCCAAGTCTCCCTAAGCAGAACTGGAAGTGACCCGTATCTAAGGGAAGGACACATACCTATGTGCAGAAAATGAGGATGCAGCTCAGCAGAACGCTTGCCTGTTCCCGCTTCTGTGCTGCAGCTCACCTTGCTTTTGGCAGCACCACCTTACATAGGGCTGTGCTGTGAAGCAGGTCACTGAAATGATCCAGGCTAAAAATAACCTGCCAAGAAAAAGAAGAAACTGCTCTTCCTCAGATCGTTTGCAGCAATATGGTCTCCTAAGTAGCAACTTCTTGATGGGGTCAGGCACGCAGGAGAGGAGCTTTTAGGCCTGCTTGTTACCAAAGTGAGCCTCCCGTGAGACTGCACTCTGAGTCTTAGTGTGCAGCAATCCTATCCACAAGACTTTTTGTCACTGCGTGGCTAATTAAGTGACCTTCTGAAGCTCAACAGGATGTGAGAGGATGACTCATCCCTAGTCTCACTAATTTCAGCTCTCAGACTGATCTGGATAAAAACTGTGCCGGTTCCCACAGTACAGGAAAATCAGTGTCGCCTTACATCCTTCCACCTTTCTCCCTGGGTTCACTCATGAAGCTAAGGTCCTGTCAAAGCAGAGCCA
Organism: Fulmarus glacialis; assembly: GCF_000690835.1. Classification (NCBI taxonomy): domain Eukaryota; kingdom Metazoa; phylum Chordata; class Aves; order Procellariiformes; family Procellariidae; genus Fulmarus; species Fulmarus glacialis. The sequence continues at coordinate 47,019 of NW_009191263.1, read as the reverse complement.
TTAAGTCTCCCATAGCATGGTTCCTAGCAATGAAGTTGTTCTAGTCAGCCTGCATTCTGCATTGTTACGTTCCACCTGTAATTTCAGGGGTTTATGGAGTTCTTTACTTCTTTTCATGAAATGCCCTGAAAGAAAATCTATATCCTGCCTTCCATCCAGCAGATACTGAATTTCAATGGAGAATTAAGTGATTCATGCCATCTCTTCTGATTATATAACACTGGGGGTCTGTTTCACATGATATAATCAAACTGTGGACCACCCATAAGATGTCCAAAGGGATTTCTTAAGCATTAGACATCCTTTGGCACCTCCATTTCTCAGGTATCTTTGATCATTCTAACAAGCAATCCTGCAGCATTAGGCATATAAACAACTTAGAAGTTGGGTCTCTGTTTCTCTGTGGGTGCCAGTCACTAGTTTTCTTCATTTCTACAACATAAGTTTCCAGCATTTTCTGATACTCTTATTGCTGTTTGTGGGGTTTGCTGAAAGAACATCCAGAGGGGAAAAACAGGAGAGACCACCCCTCTGCACTAAACAATACTTTGGTTTAAACACATGCTTATCTAATAGTGAAAAATGTAGAATAGGTAGATAATGAAGTCCTTGCAGCAGTTGGATAATTGTACTTGTCTCAAAAACAAAGCAAAAAATAAGCATACATGATGAATGGCTCAGTGCAATGAATACAAATACCAGGCTATTATGTATTGAAGTTAATAGCAACCAAATGTTAGTAAGATGGCTCGAAAGGAACAAGAGTAGGAATGTCTGATAGAGTTTAGATATTCATCAAACAAATGTGAGTCGTTAGTGGAAAGTGTCACAAAAGAAGAATGGGTGATATCATGCAAGGTGTAAGGTAAAAGTCATCATCAGCCTCTGATTTAGTACTCATGCAAAGCACCAATCCCCACCCCCCGGTAGTTATAAAACAATACATTTTGTCATTTTTCAACGCTACATCCTACAGCCTGTTTTGGTGCAACTTGCTCATTTAACAGGTCAGGCTGTTTACCATCCACAAACAAATGGAGGGTGAAGTTTTTATCCTGTGCCAGAAGTGATTAAGGCTCCTGGCTCTGGTTGCATAATGGCAGAAACCTTTGGAAAATGGTATTTGCACGGTCACCTTCACAATCCTCACTTTGTCCCTTCTCCAGCATCACCTGTCCCTCTGTGCCCCCCTGCCTGTTATCTGCAGTGAGGAGCTCTTGCAATTTCTTGTCCCACTGTATGACCCCGGTTGAAGTAGCCCTCCGTAGGGGTGTCTGCCTTGACAGACCATGTTTTAAGGACCTGTAGAGTTTTCTGTAGAACTGGGGGGAAAAGCTAATAAACATCATCACTCAGTGAAGCGGAGGTTTTAGGGTTAAGGTGAGGGGTTTTTTAGGATATGTTTTTTCTACACCCTGCTGAGCACAGCCAAACTTCCCCTTGCACCTTGACTTTTGTAGGCTAGCTCTGAAATCTGGAAGATACACGGGTCTAGCCAGCTTCGCAGGTCCAGCTGAGGTGCAGCACAGCTAACAGCACAGAATGGGTGCTGCTCTCTACAATGTTTTTAGGGTCCAACACTGGGTGTTCTCCCTCCCCCAGAACAAGCTGCCTTAGCTTTCCTACCAACACACCTTGTCCTGTTTGCCATTTCACCACCAGACCGGTCCTGGGAACTCCATTTCAATTCTGACACTGTTCATGATGGCCAAGAATTTGCCGGGGATTTTGCTGGTGATTTACAAAGCCAGGGGAAAAGCTTTGCTTTTTCATTGTGTGTTGATGAGCACAGCTTTGAAATACTCCTAAGGTCTAGATCCAGAAGTTCAGATGCTTATCTGAACTGACTTTAAATTGACTGTGTTACTCACTTTCCTTCCTGTAAGCAAAGAAGAGATATACACAGTGGAGAGGCAGGGAGCGGGGAAACATGACCCGACAAAAGTTTTCCCAAGGTCAAAAATTATTAGATTTGACTAGTTCTCTTTTTTCACCTCCCACTTTAAACTTTTTGAGGGAGGGCAGCTGGTGTCAGCCAGATCCTTTCAGACTTCACATCGTGCTGTAACTAAGCAGCCATCCACTTCAATGGTAAGGGATGATAATTGCAGGTCCTAGGCTGCAGACTGACGTCAGCTCTTCAGAGGAGAATGCTGACTGCTTAATGAATATCAGTAGACACTGTTTAGCTTCTGCTCAGAAAAGAAAACTCAAAAATGGCTTTTAGGGAGCAGTCAGCATCCATTATCTTCTTTCCGATGATAATTTATAGATGTTTCTCTTTTCATTTGAGAAAAAGAGGCCCTGGGAAGAGTTCACTTCCCAAGCAGCAGCTTCAAGTGTGATTATGTGGCAAAGAGAACAAGGTGACATATAGGTCTAATTACAGGGTCCTTTTCTAGGAGAAAATTAATTTCTGTTACATGCTTGGCATGGTACGGGTAGTCCCATACTGATTCCTCGCAGAGCCTCTTTATTTCTTTCAAGCCATACTGTTCATAATTCCCTCTGTAAAGCTTAGACAGGTGTATTCCCCCCCTTCATGCTGCTCCTTTCCCCTCATTTAAGGTTTTTCGAGTGTTGGGCTGCTCAGGCAGGCTGGGGTGGGAGGTTGTTTCCTTTTTCTTAATAGCATGAAGAGATGGAATTGATGTGGGTCCCATCTCCATGTGTGTTTCTAAAGTCCTACTGTTACAACCTTGTTACTGGGGACATTTGCACATGCAAATTCAGTTAATTCAATTTTTTATAAATCCCTGAAGCAGAGGAAACAGACCTGTAGGGCATTGCTTGCTCTGGTATTGCACCATTGCTGTATTCTTGCCTTCTTCCCACCACCAAATTCCCTCACAGAGAGGTCATGAAGAAGCCAGCTGAAACAAATCTGACAGTGGGGGGTTGTCTTCATCTCAGTGGGCTGGCTTCTGCCTCTTTGTAGTCTACTTGTGATGCCGGTGAAGCACAGAGGACAGAAAATTGAGAAGCATACATCTCTCAAACCTGGGCTGTATTCATCATGATGTAGCTCTGCAGAACTCAGGTGGTATACCTGGGGATGAATTTGGTCCATTAACTTTTCCTGAATGGCCAGCTTCAAGCGAGGATGTACTTGCTTTGAGGACTTGCTGGGGGAATTATTTTAAATTATATCCTTGAGAGGGGGAAAGAGGTTTTGGAAACCAGAAAAGACCATAGAAAATAAAGGGCTGAAATAAGAAAGCTAATAAGTGTTATGGAATTGAGCTTTGTTTTCATTATTGTGCTATGCAGCAAAATGCATTTCCCAGCATTCTTCAAAGCATTCCAGTAATTCGTCTTAATTAGCATGATTTAGTTGGCTGTTTCTAGCCTTTGGAATTTAGCACAAGGTTAATGTACATAAATGTATGATGACATATAGAGAAACTATAATTGTCTCTAAGATGAAGTGTTCTAGCTGCATGGAATAAGTAAGAAATTGGCTGAGTAGGTGGACTTATTTCTATCGCCAGGACAAAATATAATAATACGCTGAACTTCAGGATTGCAGATTTGTTATTCACAGGAGGTTCAGTAACAGGAAAGTAGGGGTCACAAGTCCCTCTGAAAATGCCTTTTCTGATATATTTGAATGAAGGCTGGTTTATTTTTAAGATTGTGGCTCTTTAAAACCTAGTGTTTGATATCCAGCAGGGTTACCTTTGTCTTAGTGCATTTAATTGTATGGAGCTGGGCAAGCTCACACTTGCCTTTGAAAGCCAAACTCTTGTCTGTAGTGGAAAGGTGGTAGTGAGGTATAGGAATGTGTGAACTTACCTGCCAGGGACTTTCAAGGTCTTTTGCTCTTCGTAAGACAGAGTTCTCGCTCTCTCTTTCTGCCCTGTCAGCTACACGTGCATGCGAACGTCCTTTCCCAAAGGGCTCTAGTAGTCCTTTGCACTGAAATCTGTCCTCTGCCCTTGAAGATTTCTAGTCTCCATTCATAGGAGGCTCATACCCCCCTGCTTGGGCCTGGCAGATGCCTCCCTGCTCTCCCCTCTTCTTCAGCAGCATCTGGAGGTTCCTGGAGATTTACGAGCTTCTGCACATTATGTTGTCTTGTAATGCACTGGGGTGGGACTGACTCTAGCCTTTCAAAAGGAGGTCTTAGGGTAAACAGCCCTGTTCTCTGGATGGTTTTATCCTCTTTCATTCTGTCCTTCCCTTTTTTAATGGTGGTACATGTTCTTATGCCCCCATATGTGTGCACACACAAATACATACTGCTCAGTGTTGTCTCAACCAAAAGGCCAGAGGAAGTAAGAAGCCCTGTAATGATATATGCCCAGTGCCAGGTGACCACACTGTATGGAGGAAGATCTTCTGCAAGCACGTTGGAATTGTAGCAGCCATGGTACAGTTGCTCAACTGCTTTGCTTTGGGAGCTGTGCAATAGTATTTCAAGCCACTTAGGAGCTTTATATCCACACACCACCACAGATGCATCAAACTGTACAGTTTTGCTCCTAGTAAAGGAACATCATGTAATGTGCAAAAGGAGATGAGGTCCCGATCAAACTTGGCTTGGCCTGTATTCATTGTGTGATGCAAGTGAATTACATCCAGAAGCCAGTCTTCTCCCTGCCAGGTCCCCATACTCCTCTGTCTAGTGTCTGCTTTGCATTAACACGACTGGTTTTCCTGTTTTCCTTTGAGGGGTGACGCATAGTGTCATTGTTTCCCTCAGAAACACCAACTGTGTTACCATGGCCGCTCCATCTCTGAAATAACGTGAGAGGTATCAGCCCCCACAAACTCCATACACAGTTTGCTTAATAGCAGGAAAGAAACAGCATTTCTGTCTTCCTTTGCAAGTGGCTGGAAAGTCTCCATGGAAACATTTGTTGTTCCATAGCATCAATTCTTTAGACCATGTTCTTCCTTCATTCTGGTCCTTTGCAAGGGAATTTGGGGATGCTGTGTGATTTCCTGGTGCCTCGAGCTGAATGGATGGCTTACATGGCAAGGCTGTCCCAAGGAGTATACTTAGTGTCTCTGTCCCTCTGATGGGCAGAGCACCAGTGGTCATTTTTGCCCCTCAAGCTCTGCTGCAACTATCTAAGCTGTGGCCAAGAAGTTTTGGCGCAACATCTCATTTGTATGGATAGAATTCTGTTACACCGATAGAGTGATAATCCCCATTACCAGAAGCTAATTAATTTCATTCTTGAGTTTTCTTTGAGGTACCAACTCGAAATAAAAGGACTGAGACCGATAGAAGGAAAAAAATAGGATGTTAGGTTCTATCAGATCTTCCTCTGTGAGTCTGCTCTGAAGGAGAACAGCCTTTTTGCAGAATATATTAAAGCCACATCACGTTTAAAATGCTGAGGTGACGCTTGAGGAATAGTTAATCCTACTGGGAAAGCGTATTATGCAATAAAGGAGGAGGTGAGAAGTCAGGGAGAAACACAGGTGCGCCAGGGCTAGGTATTTATCACGATTACTTTCTCCAGTAGTTTTGTTTTGCACAAGTGCACATGTATTTGTGAGCGTGACCATGCTCATATGGACACATACGTGTCCATATCCACGTGTTGTATGTTTGATCATTCCATACACAGTTGGTAGAGGTACAGACTGGTTGCCAAGGAGAGGGTTATGTTTGTTTAACTCACTTAGAGGTGTGACTACGTGTGTCTCACAGGCCAGCCAGAAACAATCACACTATTCAGAACATCTTCCCAGCATGAGTAAGGGCAGCAAATCCTTTTTTCACAGATGACTAGAGGTGCCTCAGAAGCAATTCTTTGCAATCTGGGGGGAAAACCCACCATTATCATCTACTCTGGCGAACTTTTTTCCCATTTTTCTTCATTGCCTTGAATAAAGACTCCAAAGTATATCCTGTAAAGGGTGCAAGAAGAAAGCTTGTTTCCTCTTAAATCCCTGCACCTGCTCCTGTAAAAAGAGCTGCAGTGCTAGGCACGTGGAGATCTATAAGGTGAATACGCTGGGTTTGATTCATGCAAATCACTCCCATCACTATTAAAGAGCGAAGGGGGTGCAGAGCAGTACCGGGGGAGGTGTCCTCAAAGCGTCGGTCTTGGTGTGGGCTGTGCAGCCGCTGCAGCGAGTGGTTTATTAAGCATTCTGCATGGGCTGTTTGCGGGAGGAGGCAGGCAGGGCCGCAGTGTGGGAATGTCAGCCTGCAAGCGTGCGTTAACCTACTTCCACCGGAGAGGCTGAGAATAACCCGGGTGCGCGCTCCCTGATCTCTCCTTGAATTTGTAAGCCGTGGCTGAAGAGGAGATTTATTTTCTGTGGGTTTGAAAGTGCGACTGAATACTCATAGGGAGGGTTGTTTTGTGTTTTGAGGCTGCAGCTCCCCTGCTGTATTTCATGTTTACAGTTTATGATACACTGAATCCTTTGGTGCCTTGTTCTCAACCCTGCAATAGAAATGTCACGAAATCCATTGCAGTGTGTGCCGTCTTCTGATTTTTCCAACCACTTGCTAATGCTTTCAATAAGGTCTAAATCACAGCTCCCCCGGAGAGTGCTGTGTCTCAGAGCTCTGTCATACACGGCCGTGGGTTTTTCTCCCTCACACCAAGCTGCCCTAATGTCAGCTTTTGCCTTGGGTCCCACCAAAGCTTGCACAAGCATTAGCAAGGCAAAGGCATGGTTTTTTGTTAATGTACGTTCCCTGTTCACCCTCTCCAGACCCCGCATGAGCACATTGCATCACCTCTCAATTGCCTTTCTCCAGTGTCCTAGTCCTTTCAGTTGTTCCTAATCCCCACTGGCTTAAAGAGAAATAAGGAGCATGTGGTGGTTTTGCACATCCCCATAGGTACTTCTCTCTTCTTTTGGCTATCCAAATACCTTTATAAATTGATAATGCAGTGAAAGACTTAGGTTAGCAATGGATTTATTCCATCATGTGAGCATGCAATACTGATCCTCCTTCTCCACATAGGAAAAGAGACTCCATCAAAATTAGAGAGATTTCTACGTCTAAAAGACAGCAAGAGAACTGGAAGGCTCCAGAAAATAACTTTCTCTCCAGAAAATAACCTAATCAAGGAACTGGTAATCCTGATGCAGGTTTTCCCTATTGCAGTCTGACCATGTTCTACTTTCTCGACCATTTGCTGTTCCAAGGGTCATTTGCTCACATTTGTCCCTAGAACAGACTTGTTCAGGATCCAGGGGAAAGGTGCCACAAACATGTTTTAATTTGAAAGAGAAATATGGAAATCTGCCTGGGAAAAAGAGTGGAGGAAAATTGCGAGCCATCTCTTGTATTTTTGCTGGTTTACTGCACTGCCTGGGAGTTTCTTCTGCAGCAGTATGTAATTGGAATAATGAGGCAGCACGTTGCTTAACTGTGCGGTGACCAGATCAACGGGGATTTCAAGAGATAAGTAATTCTACTTGATTCTCTATCCAGGAATGATAATTTACATTCCCTTCTACTTTAGAGAGAGAAAGGCAGTCTGGGCTATAATTAGCGGTTTTTTCCCCTGTCTCCTTTGGTCCTCCGTTCCTCTTATTGTCAGGCAACGGTAGCAGCAGCAGCCTTAAAAGCAGGGAGTCATGACAACTGACTTGTTCTGGAGCAATTTGGGTTGTTAGAAGGAAAAAAGAAATATCCCTAAAACACAAGTGCCTGAAAAAGTGATCACAAAACTGTATAAAGCAGGAAAATGACAGCAAAGGGCTGGGAACCACCCATGAGTTGGGAGTTTGCTATCTGCATGTTCGACTTCTGGGCTTGGTCTTTCCCTGGTAAAAAGTGAGTTGGATTCATTTATGTCATCTGAGGGTCTGGCCGTGACTTCATGTCTGTAGATAAATAAATGCCCACACAAATAGCTAATTAAGTGCAGGAAGAGTGTCTTGCATAAGAGCACATTAATGGCTTTGGAGTAAATACCCTGTTGAATTTCACAGGGTGAGATCTCAATCAATTAACAGTTTAGAATAGTCCAACCTGAAGCAATATGTCTATGTAGCACTGTACACGAGTGCTCAGTGCCTACTTTTATTGCAGGCTTAATTTGATGAATTTGAGCTTCCAGTTTAAAAAGTTACCCCTGGCAGTGAAACATTTGACCCAAATCTTACATTGCAAACAAAAAAAGAGCCACATTGATTGAGGTAAGGAGTCTTCTGAATTGCTGTGACTGGATTTCTGCTTAGGATGGCAGGAGATGTTTTATTAATCTCCACCCTTATTCTTGTTATCGCTCACACCAATAACAAAATTTTGTAGTTATTCCCAACTCTTTGCAGAGGAATTTCTTATTGTTTGCACATGTTGATTAGGTGAATCTTTCTTTCGAGCCCCACAAGATATGATAGCCACGTGGTTTTGCCCTCTCACAGGCACATGTTCTGGTGTTGAGAAAAGAAAGCCCAGATCCATCTGTGATTTTCAGGCAACTTCCTTCCAGCTAGGTACCACGACTTCTCTTTCAGCAGAGCATAAGCATCTGTGTGACTTGCATATGGTCACAAAACATGTGAATATGGGAAGCCAGGGCTTCATGCTTCTGTTCACCTCCAAACCAGTGGATGATCTAACATCTCTATGCAAATCAGTTATCATAGCAGTCATTTATTTCTTTGAACTAAAGTTTAAGTTAATAAGGCTTCTGTTTTGCCCCTGTGATCCTCATTCTTTTGGTATAGTACTATTTGTCTGTTCAGTATGAAGGGTGTTATGTGGGAGATCCCATATTGAAAAAATCTGTGGTTTCCATAAACATCCAATTTATATTCTACTAAAATCAACCAGGAAAAATATTTCAAGAGCGACTTTGTTTTCAAATAGCTCCAGATGCAAAATGCTCCATGGTTGTATGTCAGGATTGTAAAAAATGAATAGAGCACAGTGAATTAATTTTGCTAATGAGCTTTGCAACCACATGATGCACTTAGGCATCTTCATACAATTAAACCACAGAACTAGGCAAGCAGATCCCAAGTGCCACCCTTTGTCAGAGCACTTCAGGACCCTCCAAAGTGTTATATCTTCCCCTCCCTTTAATTTCTTTCCATCACAAAGAAGAGGAATATACAGATCGGTTGTTTCGATAATTGAAAAATTATTTGCAGTGTTAGTTGCAACAGTATTTTTGTAGCTCTCATTTATTCTGCTATCCAGACAAGAAAGGCAAAGCAGTAGCATTTTATGGAGCAGAGAATATTTTTACACAGTTTTCTTAAATCTTTTTAGCAGCCCTTGAACAAAATGTTTACACTGTAAACAGAATTTAGTAAACGATCCACAAGACTTATCATGACGACCTGCCTATCCCTCCTGAACCATTGTATTTCTATCCCATTCATTCCTAACATCTGCTGTGCTGACCCTCTAGCCCATATTTACCCAGTTATAGTACTCTCTCTGCAGCCTTAAAATATTTCCTGTTGATTTACATCCATTTCTCTTCTATTGTCTCTTTTTGGCTGCTGGATTTTCTGTTTTTCTTTTTGTAAAGAGAAAAAAAGAAGATGGTAACTCATTTTCATTGCTCATGACTAAGAACCGGCTAACAATGTGAATAAGCCCTGTACAAATGGCTGCGATCAGATAAAACCATGAGTAAGGGATGTGCATGCCTCCCCAAAACTCTTCAGCCAACAGCTAGCAGTCCTGCCGAGCTCATGGGGTGTCCCCTACAGCTTCTCCTGATCTTCGGTGCTCCAACTCCTGCTTCCCTGCCCGGTGAGTGCGGCTCAGCCCTAGCCAGAACTCACTGCCTGCTTAACGGGGTCCTGAGCTCATGAGTCCTGTGAAATCTAGTGATTATTAGGCTGATGCTCAAGGAGAAGAGCAAGGGTACGCCCAAAGAGCATGCCACTGGCTTACAAAAGTCAGGCTCTGACCTCAGGTCTCTCAAAGTGAAAGGATTTACATGCACCTACTGCACAGTCAAGCTGTTTTAATAAGGAAAGAAAACTCATTTTTCTTTAAAAAAAAAAAAAAGCAAAAAGCAAAAAAAAAAGGCAAAAAAAAAAAAAGCCGCATACAAGGAAACATAAATCTGAGCTCTGTGGAATTAAACCTCCACCAGGAACCACCTCTAATGCTAATCTTCTATCAGGGACTTGCATCTGTTCTTTCTTTCACTGTGGTTTTCTTCAATAGAGGTCAGCCGTATAGAAGGTTTTGCAGACAGAAAATAGAGAGATTACCACAACGGTAAAATAGCAGCTCTATTTTTGTAAGCCAGGGAAGTGTGGATAATTGCAAGCAACTTCCCCCTTCATCATCAACTCTTAAATACTAGACTGGCACTCGGGAAGCCTGGGTTCTCCGTTCAGCCACAGACTTTCTGGGTGAATTTGGGCAAGCCAGTAATGAGGAACCATCACCCCATGCCTCAGTTTCCAGCTCCAGATAATGGAGCAAGGCAGAGTCCTGTTAATGGCTGTGCTATGGCTACGTACAAGAATATCAACTTCAGAGGCAAGCACCACGTAATTCCTTCAAGAGTGCAGTTCCCATCAGCTCCATGAAAAAGCCATTTCAGATGAATTCCTCAGGAAAATTCTGCAACAACTCCCTTAGCACTTAGGGTCCCACTGCACTGTCTGTAGGACAGACATTTATACCCTCCGAAGATTTGCCTCCTAAAAAACAAAGAGAGGAAATAAACCTGCCATTCTGTCCAGTCCTTCTCCTGCCTCTCTACCAGCTGGTTAAGTGGTCAGCTAATTTATTTTGTGTTGCTTTCCATTAGGAGTGGAGGATTGATGCCTGGAAGAATTTTAATGGCGCTGTTGACCTTGATAATAAAACTGTCCTTTCTAGTTCTTACCAATAATGGCATCTGATACCCCTTGAGTCAGGGGGAAGCAGCAAGTTTAATAACACCACCGGTGAGAAGCCTCATGGAAAGACATTAGCGGAAAGGCCCATTTTCAGTGCTGTCTCCTTTCTTACATCAGGCCCATCAGAACTGTATGTGATTTGCCTATCCATTAGCAGATATTTGGGGCTGTGGTGATGCCCAGGACCGTTTCCACGCTCACTCCTGCAACTTGCTGGGTGTTCAACACCATGTGACGCTGACAGCTGCAACAGCTACTAGCTGCTATCTCAGGGCTGCGTGTAATTTGGAGGACAATTTACATAATTCTGAAACCTAAAAATACCCCTGCACAAATGCATTAATATGTGCTATTCTAACAGATGTGGAAATGGCTGCTGCTTTCCCCGTGCATTTTGAAACAGGGATTCTCAACGCCTCTTCTTCATCTGACGGGGCTGACATTTGTGAGAGACATTTAAGGACACAGAGCAAGTGATAATTATCTTCAACATGCATCACAGGCCTTTTGTCAAATGATTAGAGAGGTGCCTTCCAGAATAATTAGCTTTCTGAAATGGCTGAGCCCCTGTCTGCTGCATGTTGACTAAAAGGGATGTGAAGTCTAAAGATTAAGCGAGAAGATGGCAGGTTCCCACCCCAGGGCTCCCGTGTCCACCCATTTACTTCCTCAGCACTGCTGATAATGTTCTCAAGTGTGCAGTGCCACCCACCCCACTTTGCTCCGTTAAATAATAGCACTTGTTTTTCACATCTCCTTGGTGATGTAAGGGGAATATTTGTGACCTTTTCGCTTCCCGTGTAAGAAGCATCCTTGCAGTTCGTGGCAGAACAGTCTGTGACAAAACAAGCTTCCCTGCGCTACCAAGTCACTGCCACAAGCAGAAATGCTATTTGGATAGCTGCTAAAATATGTCAGCTAATTACCTTCAGCAACAATATGGGAATGTATCCCAGAGGGATTTGCCTGAGGTCGTGGTGACTTTGACAGGTACCCACTGCAATGGTCATGGCACTGGCAGTGAGATGATGTATTTGTGTCTGGCAGTGATTTTTTCTGCTCACTGGTGGGATCCAGGAGTGAACTTGCATGGGGATAGTCTGGGAGGAGGCTATGCTGAGCTCTGTATAATTTTAGTCTTCTGAGTTTCCTACTGTGAAGCCTAGAGGACTGTAAAAGATATGGCCAAAGCACAGCAGCACATCACATGAACTCTTGCTCTCTTTAAAAAAAGCATCAAGATATATGTACTAGCTGTCTGTGTAGTCTGTAGGCCTCAGGCATCTTGTACCTAGCAATTTCTGAGGACCAGAAGATATGAGGTCTGTCTCTGGGTCATATTGGTAGGATCACTATACCAAGCTGTAAATGATGGCTGAAATGATGAACAGGGAAAAGGGACCATCCAAAAACGGAGTCAAGATGACTCAGGCATTGCATCACTTGCTGTGATGTTCTACTTGAAGAAACGCAAGTGGATTAATCTGATACAAGGTGTGGCAAAACCCCAGCCACTAAACTCACTCTAAATAGAGATACTCGACGAAAAATCAGGTCCAAGCAGCCACGAACTTGAGTGTGCTCCAAAGCTGGCTCTAACCTTCACTAGGCTGAGGCTTTCTCAAGAGGGAAGTATTTGTTGTGATAGGACAGTAGTCAATTGGTTTGTCAACTGGAAAATGCCTCGACAGCAGCTGCTGAACTTTGCAGGGGTGTCCAATTACAGTACATGGGCTTAGACTCTTTCCCCATACATTCACAAAGAAAGTCCTTGGTCTGTATTTGCTTGGCTGGGCTGCTAGATTTCCCAACTAAGCTCATCAAGAATGTACTTCTGGGTCCAAAACTGCCCCAGGCATGCGGCCATGCAGTTTTGTCAACTTAATAGAGCTGTGCTCATGTCAAAACTGAAAGTGATGCCTCTGCCGTGCTGGCGAAACTTTCAGGAATACCCTAATTGTATAACTGATTTCAGTGAAAGTCAAGAGCTCAGAATATTCATAAAACCGTCTGAGCCAAAATTAGGCCAAACACCAGTAGGTACCAACTCCGATTATTTATTGATTGATTTGGGCTAGAGCTTGTCTCCCTTGGTTCGATTAGGCAGAGCCCAGCAGAACAGGCACTCAGCGCAACATGTTCCCACAAATGAAAAAAAAAAAGTATTTTACTGCCACTCAGTGTCCCAGCAACTACTACAGTTTTACCCAGGACAAATTGTTTGCCTTCTTCTCACAGATGGCAGACTAATATTTTATTGAGAATAGCAAATATTTGGCTTAAGACGAAGGCATATTAATCTTTTTTTCTAGGTTCAACACTCCCTACCTTTCTTCGCCCTCAGTTTCCTTAGAAGCCACTCATTTGGCAAAATCAGAAATTAATTCACCCCCGTGAGAGGACGTGCTATTAATGAGTCTGGTGGTGTATAAAGGAGACTCAGCTGAAACTGGTGTCATGTTGAGGAAAGACAAGGAGTTTCACTTGTCTTGGATTAAGCTGTTTTGCTCTTTATTCTAATAATTTTCATTTCCTGGTTCTCAAATCGTAAAAATATTTTCTCCTTCCATACTTAGTTGCCTTAGGTAACTCTTTTCAAGTCAGTGGATTTATGCAGATGTCAAAAACTATGAAAAGCCAATCATGCATTGTAGCGATTGCCCTTCACGCCCTTGCTTTGTTTGCTACACACTTCTGCCCGTGGTGTAGAAGTTACATTCATTTTGTACCATCACTGAAAGCCACATCAGTCGAAGTTGCACGTTATTACAAACATTTGTTTTCTTTTCTGCTAGCACAGCCAGGCTGACTCTCATCCCACTTACACTGGTTTTACAGCACATAATGACAGTGATCACAATAACTGTTCCTCGTTTACTGGCTTGACATAATACTCAGACCAGTAAAATACCATTGACACCACTACACTGGTGGCCTGAAAAGTGTTTGACATTGTACATTTAAGATAAAGTTTAATGTGTTCTCTTCCTGGATTTTTTCCCTTTATAAAGACAGAACTGCCTGGGATGAAATAGTCCAAGTCAGTTATTTTTTTCAGTTCTATCCAATTGTACATGGACAAACCAAGTTGGCACATCCTAAAAAAGGGTAAGACCAATAGGTTTCAAGCAGACTTGCTGTGCAGGCACAATTGATCTGAGCATTTGCAGCACATCTGATGTACTGAGGATGGACTGAACCCGGTGTTGTATGTGCAGATTATTTCTAAAAGCAATAGTGGACCATCTAAAGCAATAAGTTGGGATGTCTGTGGGTACCCTCTACCAGAAATATTGTATGTATTTTCACTCCTCTCTGGTTTCAGATCAGGCCTCTTGGATGACACTTTCCCAGATCTGACAGCAATGGCAATGGATGTATCTGTTGCACAAAGGAAGACTTCTGTCAGGGGCAGACAGTGGTGAGACTAATTGCAAGCCTCTTGGCTACCCTTGGTTCTCAAAAAAAAAAAAAATCTATCAATTCAGAAGGGCTATGAAAGGAAACCTACAGTGTTATTTTACAATCCAGCAAAATTAACTGTGGGAATGTGGACGTGTGTCTGGTCTGCGCATTTTCAACCCCACTTAGAAGAGAACCGGTCTGAGGTGGTTGCTTTGCTCTGCTCGTTACAACTCAGTACTCTCTCCAGACATGTGGTATTCACTGAAAGAATAAACAGCTGTCATAAAAATTTCCTATGCAGAGTAATACTTCTGCAGTTTTTCCAAGGTGCTTTTCCTATGAGTAAACATTACATCTCAAAGCAGGAGTAAATGCAGCGGAGGAAAAGGGGAATATCAGAATCTGATTTTGCCTTGTCAGGGAATGATTTCACTGCTTTCTTATACATTGCCTAAATGTACAGACAACTTTTCTCTCCCATTTCCTCTCTAGAAATGAATGAGTAGGCTAGGAACTATATATTCAAGTGAAAAAGAGTTTTCTCTAAGCACATACGCTGTTATACACAGCATTGGGTTTTGCAGAGAATGGGTGAGGACCGCAGTATACTGAAGACCATTCAAGAAGATTAACATATGTTCAGAACGTCGTCTTGAAAACTGTATTTCTCCTTATTCCTCCCTATTGGAATTCTTTCCTGCCTCAAAAACCATCTATGAGTCAAGAAAACGGGGCAACATTTGGCTCAATCCTGCAGATTCTCCATATACCCAGCTGTCACATCAGTGAGCAACTAGCTCAGTCGATGCAAACGGGAGAAGGACATTGCCCATTCCAGGCAATATGGGCTTTAGGCTCAATACGCCAAACACTTGAACACGCGATTAACTCACAGCTTTTCCTTAAGTCCAACTTCAGCACTGAAGAGCATTGCTGAGTAAGAGTTGACATGTGTTACAAGTTAACAACGTGACTGAGTGAAGAATTTCTGCTCAATCCCATGACACTGAGATTAACAGGAGGTCAGCCAGTGATTCCCCTGGGAGGTGGAGTGGGTTCCTTCGGCTGAAGTCAGAAAGTATAATAGGCTCACTGGGTGGACAGTGCTGTTTTGCAAAGAGATGTAGAGCTGGTAGGGTTTGATAGGGGACCTCAAACAAAGAACTCATAAAGAATGAGGACAAATGCACATTTTTAATGAGCTCTAAGAAAAGTCTATTGAATAGTTTGTTCAATTTAGTTGTGTTTTGATTATTTCCATTGTCCTTTGTTTCCTGTATGTGGTTGTGATGCATCCAGGAAAAAATCACGAACATTTGCATTGAGAGTCATCCAGAATTTCCATTTAAAATGATCCACTTTGTTACAGTAATTAGCCTTGTAAGTGGAACAAAGCACACAACATTGACAATAGTTGCTAGTGATCACTTCACTTCCTAATCAGACTGCTCCTTCAAGCATTCTAATTTATTTTACTAATGATTATAGGGCAGATGCTGCACAGATTTGCACCTCTAGGAACTCCAGTGAAATAGAGAAGTGGAAAATCTTGCCCAGTATGCCTAATCCTGAAGTATCCTGCATAATTTGAGGGCCAAGCAGTCATAAATAAAAGACTTTCCTTTCAGAGGTTTATTGACTTCAGATTTGAATTCACTAACTTATACCAATTGCTGTGAAGTAGGTACATCTAGTTGGTGCTGAAGTGTTTCTGAGACAGGGATGGTTGGTGCTGAGCCCCTCTCAGAATGGCACTGACAATCCCTGAGGATGGGGATGGCTGGCACCTATTTGCTTTGAGTTCTCTGTAAGAACAAATAACCTCCCAGTTCGTTCTGCACCTTTAAATCAAGGCACCCACTCATCTGAGAGAGAAAAAACTTAGCTTCCTTGAGAAGAACGATAACAAGGAGAGGCTGGTGGGGGGCTTAAACTGTTAATCCTGTGGCAGAAATACGTATATTTTTTATCAAAATACAGGTCTGGTTGTATCAGTGTAACCCTCCACAATTAAAATCCCAGCTGAGTGTTAATATTCTCCATCTCTTATGATTCAAAGCTAGTTCAGCTAGTCCCTTTAGTGTGCTATTTTCCCTCCTTGTTCTAGGGATACATCAGACAGACTTTGACTATAGTTTGCCATTTGTGAAAGGGCAAAATAATCAATGTAGGTACCACAAATTGGTGTCTGTGTAAGCAAATACATGCATATATAGGCACATTCGGGTGTTGCTGGGAGCATCAGGGGGTGCCTTTTCTCCATGTCCTTGGCACGACCCTTACCACTTTTAGTTTCTTCCAGAACTCACTGAACAGTTGAGATATCTGCAGTAAACTTGTGTCTGGATGGACTTGGTATGGGAGTAGAGACTTCGGCTAGTTTTTATTCTGGGTGAACACCATCAGCTGAATCAGTGTGCTGGACAGACTGCTGCATTGCTTTGCTGTGCTCCCTCCCTTTCCCTTGGTTTGTGTGTCGTGTGTTGTTTAGCTGCCTGGTGTGTTTTTTGGAAAGTGGACAAAGGCGGGGGGGGGGGGGGTGGGGGGGGGGGGTGAATCTGAAAAAGTTCCTATTTCATAAAATAAAAAATGAATTTGAGATCATCAGGCTTGAAACAGGGAGAACATTTCAAAACACTGTCATTTCTTTCGTGCAGTCTGTGGGATGCTATCAGTAGAAGAGCCTTTATCCTCCAAAGGCTCAACTCCTTCGTGATTTGGCCAAGAAAGTCTCTGGGTTGACTCGTAGTGGTGCAGAACTTCTGACACTGAGTTGAGCAGTTCTGGTCCCAGAGTTATGCTGACTGGTTCATTCATGTCTGGGAGGCAGAAAAAAAGTCGTTTGAGACTCACAGTGTCTCTTGGACTTTGTGCCCAAGAACCATAAGCAGCCTAGGCTGTAACAGCAGACTTCATGGGACTTTGCTACTGCTGCCTATTTCCCCTTCCACGGTTATAATCCTATCTGTGGTGTCACATCTTCATTTGGAAGAGTTGTGTAAAAGTAAACATGAGTTTGAGGGGAATATTTGATGGGAAACCATACAGAGACACAATTTTCATATCTTATGATCGGAGCTGATTCCCATCAACAGAAAATAAAGCTCAAGGAGGACAAATGCAGACAGGAGTAACATGCACAGGGACTCAGTTAAGGAACGATCTTAAATTCCACCCCCAGTTCTGCTCTGCTGGGATGGATTTGGAGTTCCCATATGTATGCCATATGTATGGCACATTCATCTGTTCTCCCCACCACAGTTTCTCTATTTGTCACCATGAGGATAAATTCTTGTTTATCCAATAGGGCAAGGATGCATCCATCAGTAGTTGCAAAATACATGTTACTGAGAACACAAAATATATTGTATGCGTTACCAGAGGGTTAAGACCCTTTGTTCGTTAAGATGCCTCTGAGTGGAAGAGTCAGTTCTCTGCCAAACTTGTCCTAGAGGCTTTGAAAAACAGGACAGATTTCCTGCGGTCACCATTCAGGCCTGCTCCTGCCATGTCTAGCAGTGATGGCACCGCTCTTGCAGCCAGCAGCCAGGGGATTCAGCCCTCCCTGTGCAGAAAGCAGAGCTGTTCTTGGTGCAATGCCTGGAGAGGACCGAGGAATTTAGCTCGGCAGCGCGGAGTTTAGCATTTCCTTCTGCTCACAGGTTCTGCAGAAGGGCAAAAGCTGCAAGATCTCGATGAGACCTAAATATTAATTCTCTGTTATTGCATCAAGTTTGACTAACAAGCCGCATGAATAAATCTGCAGTCTTAGTTTCTGCCAGCGCTAAGTTTCTATGGCAACAACAACCCATCTCATCTTTAGGAATTTCATTAGCAAGGGAGGGAAACTAAAGAAAAAAAAAAAAAAACACCCGAAATCAAAAAAGATTTGTCAAATTAAGAGCAACATCTCCCTCCCCCACCTGATTTTTTAGGAAAAGTCTGCTTGGATTTTTCTCACTTGTAAAGGTATTTTTTAAAATTCACATCATTGTCTTAGACAAAAAAAGACATTGTCTTTTGTACATCCGAATCAGAGAGGGAGGGATCATAAACATGCAGACTGGAGATGCACTGGAGGAGTGAACACAGCTCTTGCAGCGCATTCAGCATTCAGATGAGCCCGTTCACGTATACACACAGAGCTCAGCACCGTCTCCTTTCCCGACATTTGAAATGGGAAAGAGAGCTGGGAGTGGGAGACCTTTTGGTGTGATCACAGTGGGGGTGCCTGGTGATATAAACGCTATGGGAGGAACAGGAGACATTTGGGAAGTTACAATGGAGCTTTATCTGTTTGTGTACTCGTGTGCTTCTGCTTACAGAGCCTCAGTGTTCGATATTCCTGATGTGGGAATTCAGTTTGTTGGATTTAGAAAGCATGGCTGTGCTTTCTCCTCCTCTCACCTTGGGCTGCCCTATACCCTTGTTACAAATAAAATAAATGTAATCTAAAAAGTCAATTGAATCAAACTGTTTTAGAAAAAAACCAAAAGCCACATGCACACACAAAAAAGGAGGAAGCGATGCACAGCCTCTGCAATAGAGAACAGGTTGGTGCTTATATTGTCCCACCACCCTTTCCTCTGAGTGGTTTTGTTATCACCTTTAAGCAATAGGAGGGGGGACTGCAGAGCTGTTGCCCTCCTCAGTTTGGGGAATTTGGCTTTGGCCCCACTTAAGAGGTTAAAAAGTGTTACCCTTAATAGAGCGAGCATCGGGGTCTCAGCTTTTGCCCTGGATCTTCTGATGCCACGGTGGAGGGAGCTGCAGAGAGCCCGCAGCCCTGCACGTAGCATAAGAGAGCTGCTGGTCCCTGTCATTTCTGGTTACCTGTCCTGAGTCTGCAGAGGCAGCACCGCAGCCGTGCTGGAGAGGAGGCGGGTGGGAAACGAGAGGCTGGGGGGAAGAGTCAGCTTGGGGGCACGGGCGAAGTGGGGCAAAAGAGCCCAGGCTGTGAACTTGAGGAAGGATTTGGGGGCAGGGAGGACATGGTTTTATCCAATGTTTGTTCTTCCTGTTCACCTGGAGTTAAGACTGCAATTGGAACAAAATGCTCTGTTACAGCCGATACCACTATAAAGCAAATAATAGCTAGAGAAGCCTTTTATGAACCCTTTCTGTTGACTCACGAATACACAAGTACATCAGATTCACTGGGAAAAATCCCATATAAATGATATGAAACAATGGTTAAAAGAATGTTCTGCTTCTTATGTCATTTTTATCTGCAACCAGATGCCAGCCAGGAAACCCCCAGAGACTGTATTATTTCAGAAATACAGACTGTAATGCCTTTTTCACCTCAGTTTTACAGTCAGCGTTTCTGCTGACATCAGTGAAGCAATCTCCCAATTATGTCAGTGTAAGTGGATGGAGAAACATACCTGCCACTAACAAACATCCACGCTCCGATTATTTTCCCCACTTTGCCTAGAAATGGCCAATCAAGGCTTTTACAATCACAATTCATTCCACACTCCCTGGTGAGCTATATAATTCATCCAGTCGGAGACAGTATCACAAAACATAGCTAACATATCAGATCACAACATGAATTTTGTATAGTGAATTACAACTATTCACAAAAGTCTGTTAGTGAACAATCTCCAGCCCAATTTCATTATTCATGGAAGAAATTTATAAGCAATTCTGAATAACAAATAAATCTGAGAATTTTGTGAACCATCCAGAACCAATTCAGGAGCTGGGAAAGGAAGCAATATTTGTGGAATAAATTATTTGCTGTGAAATTGGTTGGTTGGTTCTTTCCAGCACACCCTTGGGGGCTACTGGCCTGATACTTAAAAATCAACTAATGCATATTCCAAAAAGGGAACAACAGTATTTATTCAACTGTATCAGTGAAGAATGCAAAGTGATGGAGGTAAATCAGTTCTTCTCTCAGAGTTTGCTCAGCAGTACAGAGATGAGTTCTGGGCAAAGTCGTTAGCATTTTCTTTTTGATTTGTCTCCTGGCTGTCCTCCTGGATGATTTATGTTTTCCCATGTCCACAACAAAATCCAGGTAGCTTTGAACAGAATGTCTCGCTTCTAGTTCTTGTCATAACTATAAATTCCCGCACCCTTTGTCCCCTTACCTGAGAGTCTGCAGGAAGGCACTCAACGGTGGAAGCTCCTGGTAGGTGAATTTGCCGCACCAGGGAAAGAGGGGACAAAGCAGTGGGGTTGTGCACATTGTTTGACTATATTTCTGGCTGTCAGCCTGGCCTTAGCATCGATTGTGTTGCATGAATGGGGTGCAAAGGTAGTTTCAGCATAAGTGCTCAGATTAGTGGTCTGTCCTGATCATCTGCCAAATGAACAAGTGCTGGATGTGATTTCATTGCTTTTTCCTGTCTGTAGAGCTTCAAAACTCAAGGTATATGGGCCTCTTGGCATAGACGTGGTGGTTTATCATCACCACTAGAGTCTGGTCTGCAAAGTGGACTTGAATCCACACTTCCCTGATAGTGTTAATGCATCCTGGTGGCTGCAAACAGGCTTTGGATCCAAGCTTAAAGGTGGGCTTTGGGTTCAAATACCAGAAGGGAATAAGCATCAAAAGCGCCTTACTTGTCCAGCCAAACTCTAACATACTAAACTGAGAACACCCCCTTGTTTAGTAACATTGCCATTTGCCTCAAACAGAGGTTGCTGGTGAAAAACTGGTGTCACGCCATTCGGATGCTCACAGAGTGTTATTTGATAAGCCCTTCTAACAGAACTTATGCTTGGCTCCATTATTAAAAATAAGAAAGGCTTCCATGGCCATAGCTACAGTGTTAGGCCAAAGAACAGAAAAATACTATATTGCAATGTGTTCTGATCAAACCATTCCAGCTCTGAAAGGGATGCAGCGGGTAGTTTTAGTTTTAGATTTTTATTGAGCAGCCAGATCCCCTTTGTACCCTTGATTCATCCTTGTTACGTGATTCATCCTAACTGCATTTGTTAGTATTGTTGCAGATACTGTACCAAATGTTCAAAGAGAGCTGGCTGGGGAGTTGGAGTGGCTGGCATCCTTAATGCAGGAAGACTAGTGCCTCTTTTCTCTTGGTGCCGTAAGACAGAATCCTAGTGCTATTTTAATTTTGCTTTTCATTACACAAGTTTCCTGTGCCCACCAACAGAAAAACATTAGCAGCAATTAGATAACTTGGAATCAGCTGCACTCAGGGTCTTGGATCCACCCTACATTTCACCACCCAAACAACCACACGGTGCAAGGATATGGTATGAATAATGAGGATGTTTCCCATTAGGGAAAGTGCTTTCCATTGTCATTGCAGACACTTCCCTATTGTCTGCATGTCCACCAGGCATTTTGCAAAATTCTCTTCTCAAGACCAGTCTTGCATTCATGTGATTACCATAAAACCACTCGCTCTTGCACCAGCTTTCGGGGGGGAAGCTCATGCTGTAGGATTTCCATGTATCCTTCAAGGGTCCGATACTCGCATTGCTGACCCTGTTTGAACACCTTTCTCCGGAAATAGGCTGAATTCAGAGAATTCAGGTGGACCAAAAAAACCCCAAAGCAGGTAATTTCACATGCTTTGGCATTTTCTTTTACAAACCAGATTTTAAAATATCAGTAAAGAAACTATTTTATGGGCTTTTTCCATTAAGGCTGAGTTACAACATGGCAATTTCTCTCACGTTGGCACTATTTCACCATGTAGCTCTCAACCAAAACGTTTTCTCTTCTTCCTTGTCCATGGACACCAGTTTGTGCCCTTTCTCTATTCCTTGAGTTCACTTCACTTGGCTGTATGTGTTTGCAGGGTTCAGCATCCCTAATCAACATTTCCAAAGCCTGTTTTTGTTGTAATTATGTATTTGAGACCCAGTTAAGAACAGTCTCCATGTACTAAGTGCAGTATAGTGAGAAATGCTATATGTTTCGAAGGCTCTGTAAGCTAAATGGACTTGATGATCTTAGAGGTCTTTTCCAACCTTAATGATTCTATGATTCTAAATAGACCAGACAGATGCAGATCGAGGGAAAGGGTGTATCATCCGCACTTCACAGATGAGAAAAGGAGTCACTGAATGAAAAGGTGACATGATCAGGGAAGAGATTTAACTGAGCTCTGAACAGTATTAAACTAAGCACCATTTTATAATTCTCTTTAAAGCATTATAAGGCAACTAGGAAAAAAATCATAGAAAGAAATGACAATGCATAGATGCTGCAGGATAAATCTTGCCCTTGTTTGCTTCATTCTCTCCCCTCCCCCATGGATTTCAAACATCACTCAAGAGCAAGCTTCTATTATTAGGCAAAACTCTCTCTGATACTTCAGAAGGCAGTTTCCCCCCTTTCTGTAAGAAAAGAGGGAATATGATGGTAGGAACCTAATCATGAGCGCTTTCAAAAAAACCTGGACTAGCTGATTTGCACTTAGCCCCTTTGACGGAAAGCAACTGAACAGTATACTTGAGCTGTAATTATTATTATCAGTCACTCTTCACGGTGACAACAAATAATTATTTTTAAAAAGCATGAAAACAGAATTAACCCTTTCCTCATACATTGTCTCTCTAAAGTGGCACAGTCAGTTGTTGTTGCAGTTCAGAATACCAGTTGCGGAGCTGCTGATTTTGATTGTTTTTTCTCCCATTAAAATACCCTGGACTGAATTGAGAGTGCGGTGACTAGTGGTTTGGAATCCCTTAGCTCCTGCAGGTTAGATTGGCAGAGTCCAGGGTTCAGGCGCAGGTTGCTTGGGTGGTTTTTTTTAGCAACCAGGCCTTTTTGGGATACTTCAGAAATGGATGCTAAATTCTGGTGAGACCCTTGGCCCTGAGTGAAATGATTCATTGAAATTTTGACACAGAATTGTGTTTCAGGCATCAACCATGCCATGTCTTGGATTCACCCAGTCTCACATTAGGTAAGAGCTGTGGCAGTGACATCAGGAACGTGGTCACTTTGGGCTTTCTGTTGGGCCAGAGATTCAGCATTGCTTCACCACCAGCCCAGGACTGCAGTTACCTCCTCTGTACCCCATGAGTCCCATCCTGACATGCGATGTCCACTCTGATTTTCTTGTCCCTCAGCCCTGAAAGGTCACCGTCCCCCAATAGATGGAGCCTGGGCAGGTGCTTCTTTCTGTCCTGGGATAGATCCAGCTGTAGGACAGTGAAAACACAAGAGGGTGGAAGGAAAGGCCAGATGTAGGAGACCATTCACCCCTGGTGCACAACGTTCATTTCTGTAGGCAGAGAGAGTGGAGCATGAATGTTAAAACATGGTCTAGGACACTGTGGTTTAATTTATGGCTTTGTTTGTACATCTGTTCATGTCTTAAGACAGGCACAGATTTAGCTGGATGGTAGGGGGGGCTGTAGCCCCTCTTTTGGGACTTCTCAGTGCTGTATTCAGCTCTAACTCATCCCTTTCAAGGCTGTGGCTCCCAGCAGCCCGGTTACCCTGTGGCGGGTGAGGTGTATTTCAGCCCTGTTAACCCAGAGTTAACCATATCAGTATTTCTTTAGAAGCAAAAACAAATATGCAGGATCAGAAGCACATATTTCTTTCAGTCTAAAAGATCTCACAGTCTTTGATACAAGGGAAAAATCTACCGAGGCTGTTTGAACAGAGAAGGCAACTGAGCACGCAGGAATCAAGCGCCTCATCTGCACCCCTCCAGCCAGGCAACTAGAAAGCTGGGAACCCTGGTCCCCTTATCTTCCTGAGCCCCTGGACTGACCCTCCTGAGACAGCAGTGCAGCCTGGCAGGTATCCCTGGTTGCTACCTGTGGCTGAGTGCTGGCACGAAGCGTTGCCCTCGGTAATGCGCTGGGAGCACTGGGATGCCGTGGCTGAACCTCCCGAGAGGGGACGAAGTGCAGCAGCAAGGGAAAAGTATGCAACGATCAATAAGCACAGGATTTTTAATCAGTTCAATATGTGGCCAGTGTCTGTAGGAAATCTGTTTGCAATTGTTCTTTATTAAAGACAAATGACAAGCTGTTTTCCAGGCATAAACCTCTGCCTTTCTTCTCTCGAATGCCAAGACAATTATTTGTGGCATTATTATTTTTTTCCCCTCACTTTCTTTCCTTTTCTCAAAGGGTTCTCCCACACACATGGAAACTCCTCATTTCCAATGCATTTACAGTGGCAGGAGTTAATAGATAGTGTTGCACTATTAAATAACAACAAGCTCAGACGCGGGGAGGAGAGGAGGGCCTCCCCACTGCTCAGTAATGCTTTGATTCAAACCAAAATGAAAGAAGAAAAGGCAGGGAAATTTACAGTTTCAAAGCAGACCCATCTGTCGTTATCTTGCCCCGTTTCCCTGAGTGTCATGGCAAAGTGCATAGAGTTTCCCAGGCCCCGCACATGGTGGAAGGTGCTGAGAAGAGAGCCCTAGAAGTGACATGTTTAGCACCAAAAGATGAGCAAGAAAGAGTAAAATGGGCATTTCATTTTCTGAAGGGATTGCTCTGAGGCTGGCTTTAAATACTTCTGAGAAGTAGCAGACTTGCTTGCCCCATTGGCAAGTGCCTAAGTTAGATCTGTGTCAACAGTCACTGCCTCCCGTGGAGTCCTTGAACGTTCAGATCTGTGAATTCAGCTTCCATTTGCTGCCCCTGGAAGATCCTCACACTGATTAGGAAATTCCTCCTGTTCACTATTCTCTCTACCCAAGCTCTTTGTGAAAATCTGCAAATCCAGAAAGTTAGATGCCAAAAAAGGACCAGATGCTCCCTCTCTGTCCCAAAAAGCTATCGCAGGCTACATTTCAAAGCAAAGGAGGTTAAGAGATGGGTTTTGTTATGCGAGTGCTGATCAGCTGGGTCTCAGCTGTACTAAGGCTTTAGCACGTTGGCTCAGGAGGTGGGCAGAAGGACCCTCAGACCTCTGGTTTTCACATGCTTTCTGTCTCTGCCAGTTTCTACAGCAGCTCTCTCCCTCCTAAGGGGGTTGCTTTTAAAGTCCATGATTCCTAGGGAAATGATCTAGAAATCTGCATGAGCCAGGACACACCAGCCTCTTGAAAGCTCAGGAAAGATCTGTTATGGCCAGCTCTGGTAGTGTCCTTTTGGGTAGTGATAGTGATGATGGAATTGGTGGAAACTTCCCCCCAACAACCGTTGTGGGATGGTCCATATGGAGATGCCATCTTTTGTGCTTCAGTCTTCTCATTATGTTTTCCATGGAACAGTTTTCTACACCACAGTAAAGGTGTCCTTGGTCCCATACCAGGGAATGGGTTACTGCCAGTTACCAAGAGCTTCTTGACAAGGAGCGCAGGACACCAGAGAAAGCGTTAAGGGAATGCCACAAAAACGGCATTTCTTGCAGCCCTGACATAGACTATTCACAGCTATCAAGCAAAGGCCAGATTCTGGTCTTTCCACCTAGGGGGAGAAAGAGATGTCACCAAAGCTCCTGTTACAGGCACTGAATAGTTAAAAACAAATCTCTCCCACCCTGTCCCAAAATGCACTCTTGGCACTAACCTGAGCTGCACTGGCCACTATATAATTGGACAGAACAAGAGCTTTGCCCAGGAACAAACACTTGTTTGCTTGATTCCAATTCTTTGGCTCCGAGGACCTTCCTGGTGGCTGCTTAAGAGGCTATTGTCAGAGCTGAATAGAGCCATCAGGACCTGGCCCTAGAAGAAACAATCTAGGTAATCACACCTGGCTTTGCAGAGTAAATTTGAGACTGAAATGAAGCATGATTGCATCAGTAATTGAGAAATGGGCAGATAGACTTTTGATAAGAGGTATTATTTTTCTCTTGTTTTAGATGTGGGAAGGACACCTCACCTCAATTGGATTATACTTATGTCCTAAGAAGCTTGCATATGTAATCACACTACAGCCATGACTGATTCATTCCACCTCCAGCTATTTCTTTTTAGTCTTGGTTTTCCTGGGTTTGGTAATTGTTCCTTTTGTTTTACTTCGCTTGCCATGAAATAGTCCTCTGGAGACTATTTCATAACCACTAGAGATTCCTCAGGGTGTGGAGGGATGGTGCATACATACAGAGACACGCACTCACAGCAACCAGCAAACACTGATCTTCTGTAAATTAGTGCATGAGAGAAGTCCAGCCAGAGTGCAGCAGTCTCTAATTTAGTCTCTAACAAAAGTGTCCAGGAGAAATGAGGTTTTGGGGGAGTACTAGCAACATTATCCTAACTCCGCAGAGGGATAACCTCTCTCAGGCATGTCAGTGGTTCTGTTACATTTTTAGGAGCTGAAACCTGCACGTGGACCTCTGAGGGGCAAAAGGCTTGGGGAGTGCAAGAGGGACAGGACTGATGTAAACCCACCTTCCAGATACCCATGAGTGACATGCATCAGCGAGACTTGGCCAAAAGGGAAAGCGAACACATACCCCAGGGCTTGCCGAAGGACGAGTGCTCCTGTAGACATTTCAGACAGGCTGCTGAAAGCAGGCAGCGGCCATTTCTTGCCTGTGCAGTCTCTTTTCTCCTCCTGATACGTCCACACCCACCCACGCAGGGCAGGGAATGTAAATCAAAAAACTGAAGCGGTGCGACAGGTCTGTATCTGCAGGGTTAGTGTTTTTTTCTTTGAACAGTGCTGTATACAGGGGCTGAGATTAAAGACAGTTAGAGTAGCTGCATCATTCACTTCCTGCCTTCTTTTTACCTCTAGATGTTCTTGTGCGCATGCAGGAAGACAAAAGCTTTTAACCTGTAATATCCTGGTAGCAAGAATTATCAACACTGCTCAGAAAAAATCATACGGAAATGCTACACCTGACAACACGGTCATGAGCTGTGAAAGCAACCCTCAAATGACGGGCCATGAATAATCAAGTAAAATAAAGCAGATGGATGGAGGGAGAGACACACAGATAAATAGATAAACGAGGGTCTGCATCTCCAGATGCAGTTAGGCAATTAACTCTCAAAGAAACCAAAAGGAGTAATTCAAATTAACACCTTGGAGGATCTAAGTTTATATGAATATAAAGAACTATAGTGACATTTGGCATGAATTCCTCGTCTTGTTAAAGATAATAAGGTCCACGTCTCTCCCAGAGCCATCATTTCGTTCATCGTTCTGAGATGCATATCTCGGTACTTGCTGGGCATTATAGGCTTTTCCAGAATTGATTGGCATTGACCATCTGGGCCAGATTTTCAAAGGAATTTTGTCTCCTTCGAGACAGGGAGCAGATTGCATGTCACAGTGCTCCTGGAGGGTATTGAGATGGTTTGAAAATCTGGCCACAAGTGACACAAGAGAAGCAGCTGGTTGCTGAGCAGTTAGAAATGTGATTCTAAGACCTTGCAAAAACCTGGATCAGGCGTTTGGGGGTGCATGCAATCAACATCATCTTTTGATTGTGGGTTTTTTGCAAACATAGTTGTCGCCACAGAGAAATACCTTTGCTACCTTAAGGTTTTGACATCAGTGCCTGCATGCCTACCTCTCTGTCTGTCCAGCCACCAGCCTACTCTCTCACTGATTACAGCGTAAGGGTCTTGTCTTGCATTTCTCTACTCTCATTTCTCATCTTCATCCCAGTGAAAATAATAGGGCTAGTTGCAAGAAAAGCCTTTGAACTAAGTGATTTATTCAGGGAACCTACGGGTATCTTAGATGAAGGCCTAACCCCAAAGAAGTTGGATTGTTTCTTTCCCCAAATTACCGGTTTACAGAGAAGGGGGAAAATTTACATCCAGAGGGAAAGTAGGAGAAGGTTATTGGGGGTGGGAGGGAGAAAGGAAGGCAAGCTAGGCACAGAACGGGCCAGCTATTTTTCCTCTTTTATTTCAAAAATCCCTGCCAATATGCTAGCTGTGCCATCTGGCATCCGTGATAAATTTGACTATATGTAATTGCAAGCTGCAGAGAATTTTAGAGAGGCTGGAAATTTCTCTGTCCAGGTTCTTATGTAGCCATTATCACTGTAATCGTTGAATACAGGAAAGCAAAATTTTCTTTTTTCATACTCTCCTGGAATGAAAAGCTCTTCAGTCACTTGCTGTCTTTTTCACTTCAGTTTGTTTCATTTGAACAGCAAAGCAAAGGTGATGTTAGTTCCCTCCCCATCCTCCATGAATATTTCATGTAATTTTAAAACTGTAATTTTAGAGAGACAGAGAACATAACATTAATCTATTTCTAAACAAATTCCCCACCATAGATTTGTAAATGAGGGAAGAATTTTAAACTTTGAATTTACATTTCAACTTTTCTCCATTTCTTTTGCTTCATGTTTTCTTTACACATTTCATTTTGAACGATGAACCTCCATCAGTTAGTTTCCCTCCTATTTCTAACTATTTAAACTACTTTCTGCTTTTCATGTATTGTTTTTACATTTCTGGAGTCTGAGACTTTCTTTTGTCAGTCAAGCAAAGCAGAAGCAGAGAACAAGTATTCAAAGGAGGCCTTGACAAATCCTTTTCCATATGTATGGTTGCTGCTATTTTTTCCTTCCTAGATTACATTTACCCAGACAAAAGGATAAAGACTTTATTAATCATTAGGTCAGGTGAAGGAGGCAGATGGGGTACCATTTAGGGATTCCTGTGCCCTAGAGAAGAGCTGGACCCTACAAAGCTCTTGCACGCTTTACAGCTGCCTGGGGATGCTTTAATTCACACTGTTTGGCCGTGACCCTACTGGATCATCCACCAGCTCTCTGCACTTAGAGCACGCTGCGTTCAGGTCATGCCTCTCCCCATCCCAACACACATCTCTGCACCGAAGTTAAGTGGATAGCAGTGAACGTATTAGTTCTGCACCACCTGCCAGTCTCTGCCATGCCAGAAAAATTATCACTGAACCGGCTCTGGATGCCTTCCAGGTCCTGTGAGCAAAAGGGCAGGACACCAGGGAGACTGTGGCATCCCAGGACACGACACACAGACAAACCAGGGCACGTCGCTTTATGAGCGATGGGAAAGCTTTTGCACTGTTCCACTGACCCCTTTCCCTTTGCAATTCCCTCCCCAAATTACAGAGGCACGGGGAGGTGGGGGTGCTTCCATGTCACACAGTCCTTTTGCTTCTTTCTGTACGTGGAACAAAACTAACTGCGGTCTCAATCCTGCAAGCGCATTTGCTCACGTGTTCCCGCTGCGTAACACGTGTGTGTGACTCCTGGGCATGAACCGGAGCAGCTGAAACAGGGAAAATTCAGCCTGAACATGCACAGAGATAGCCATGAGTGAAATGAAGAGCACGTGGGGCAGAAGCTGTGTGTAGACAGTCTAAAGTAACGATGGGAAAAGAACAAGTAAACGTATGTAGTGCAAACAATAAGATATCCAGCGAGGAGGAGGAGGGACGCATTAGCAACAGGTCTGTAACTGTCTGGCTGCAACTATGCCAGAAATGCTATCGCACCAGCAGATCACAACCAACCTCTCACCTCTGCCTGCCAAGTGCTCGTCTCGTTGCTCTTTAGCTTCTTTCTGGGAAGGGAGCTGAGCTACTTTAAATAGTAGATCACTGCTAGCTTAATTTGTTTTGATTGAAGGTCATTGAGGAGTGACCATACCAGAAGCTCAGCCGAAGGGGAGTGAGGACCAGGTGGCAGATGGTGGGGACACTTTCCTTTCCAGCCTTCACAGTTGGTGCCAGAAGAAGACCTGTGTCCGCAGTGTCGGTCCCAACCACTCAGAGAGGTTGTTCAGATCCAGGGCTGTATTTACTCAAATCCTTCCCTTAATATCGTAATGGATCAACCTTTCTCTGCTTTCTCAGTGTTAATATGCAGAGAAACAAACAGCAAAGATCTTGCTATGAAATAATTTGTGTGTTGAAGAGAGAAAAACTTGAGAAGGAGGGAGGGCTATATTTTCCAGGGAAGCAAAGGCTGTATTGTGACCCTGGAGAAGGTGAAGGAGCAATGAAGCCAAATCGGGTGTGCCAGGCAGGGTGCCAGCACCCATCAGCCTGGAGTTAACGAAGCAGCAGCTTTGCATGTACACACACCTCTTCGGACTTTGATCCTGGTGCTGCAACCGACTGTGCACGACAGCACGGCCGGGTAATGCGAAAGCGGCTGCCGCGTTCAGCTGTGAGCACCAGCCTCTTCCAAAAGTCCAAAGAAAAAGATGCGATAATTGCGTGGAGCTAACCACCAACTAACGTGTGAGGTCCACAGCTATATCTGGCTGCTCATGCAAAGGCCAGTGGACACGGGTAATGCAGGAGGCACCCGGGTCCTTAGCTGCATTTGTGAAGGTATGTGTTTTAAGTGCAAGCACAGCCCCTGTTCCTGAACTCTCATAGCAAACCCTTAGCCTTGGGGAACACACTCAGAAATCATCACACAACCTCTGTGGGGAAAAAGTCAGTATCTAGTTCAAACAATGTCACTGTCTCCCCGCTGATAAAACAGACACAGAAGTAGGGACTGGTTTAACAACCTCCTTTCTCAGAAGTTCCCAACCATCAAATTTCAAGGGTTGCTCCTTTGATCTTGGAAGCACTAGAAAGATGTTTTTTTTTCTTTCCTTTTCCTTTTTTATTTTAATTTCACTAGCAGGCCATGGCACAACACCTAACCCTGCGTAGCTCAGAAGACTTCTGCTGCTCTGGATTGCTTTTGTTTCTAGCTAGTCTCTAATTATTCTGGTCTTGCAGAAGGGGGGAAGGGAAAGGGAGGATGGGAACGTCGTCAGTTTGAGCATCTCGCTAAGTGGAAATGAGAAAGCTAAAAGGAAAAAAGAAATTGGTACAGTTTGTAATTGTTTTTGTTCTTCAATCACTCAGGAAATAAATTGCTGTAGAAAAAAAATAAAGGGTCTTTGAACATCCAAAGCAGAAGAGAGCCAATAAAGGCACTGCATTTCTTTGAAAAGCAGCCCCTTTTCCTCAGCCCATTTCCACTCCTCATTAGTTCAGATAACTCTCTTAACGCTAATTCATTAGGCTCTTCCAGGATTATTTCCCTTCAAACAGCTGCTGAGAAAATAGAAATAATCTCCTTGTCGCTGATTGAGCCCGTGATTGCGACTGCCAACAATACGTCTCCTGCCGGCGCCGTGGGGAGGTGCCAGGTCTCAGCCCCGGGTGGCTGTTTGATGTTCAGGAGAACAGAGGGAACGAGGGCAGGAAACCTGATTTGGGCTGAGTTTTATGGCTTGCATTTATTTCATATATAATTGGCAGCTGTGATTTAAGGGGGAATCCGTCTTTGAAAGCAAAAAATAGTCTCTCGCGGCAGTACTGGGAATGGTTTCTTAGGGGGTAAGGTTTAAATGGATCTTAGGGGGTGGGATTTTTTCCCCTCTTTTTTCCCCTTTCACCAGCATCTTACAGCTGCAGTAACTGTGGGTATCATTTTGCTACCTGGGAGATGGCTATTTCCCAGTGGCTATTTCTCAGTCCCCTGGTTTCCCTCTTACCCTGGGAGGCTCTGGTCCCAGGTAGGCAGCTCCTCTGCAGTCAGGGTGAGGTTATCCCGTGTTTTGCATCCACCTTCAAACTGAGGACCTCAGTTAGTGCAAATATGGAGAAGAGAGGGGATTAAAAACGCCACTTTTTAAGCCTTTTTCTTTCTCCTCTTTCCAAAGAGCTGAAAGCAGAATCAAAAAGCCTTTCCTGTAACCCAGCATACAGCAGTGAGGGTGATCTGAGCTGCAGTGGGCTTCTTACCTCATATGGCTGCAGCACATTTTATGGGAAGAAAAGGGGTAGAGAAAACCATAAGGCAATTTCATTTTCTTGCAGAAATGTACAGAAAGCCCTCAAACCTAGAAGTTACACAGAAGAAATGAGGTGATGTATTATATAGGTCTTTTGAATTCAATGGGACACAGACCATGACGTGACTTATGGGATCCAGCCATGGTTTTCCTCAGCCTCAATGGCCAGCTGTCAGTCAGGTTCTGCAAGCCTCAGTTTCCCCATCTGTGAAAAAAAAGCAGAGGAGAATACACAACGCTCTGCGTTAGCAGCAGTATAGATAAGGTCCTTTGAACATGTAAGGTGGCGCATAAGATCCTGCACGCTCACAGGTTTCCTATGACATCTGCCGGGTCCTCCACCGCAGAGCGTAGCCCCCAGAGACTGCTGCGTGCAGCAGCCCAGGAACCACCCGGTGTTGCTCAGGGCTGGGCAATGGGGGCGGCTTAGGACAATGGAGTACAGGGGGATGGGAATCATTTTCCTGCAACCATTTTTCACTTTTCTACCCCATCTTCTTGCCTTCTTCATGATGAGATCATCTGACTCCAAGCAACATGTAAGGATCTTGTGGCTGTGTAAATGCCAAGAGCTTTTTATTCCACATTTGCCAGCCCTTCACAGGTTTTCTGGTGCATCGGTGCATTTTGTGAAGCTGTTTCCAGCTCTTTTCTGGCTGTTGCAGAACACAAGACAAATTATCAAGGATTCAAAATAGCACAAAAGGTGTCACTTGATATTTATTAGTCAGCCAGATGTATCATTATGATTCGACATATATTCTACATATTTAAGGAAGCAGAAACACACACATTCATATTCACAAGCTTTTTCAGACACATACCAAATAACCCAATGACCAGAGGATCCAAGCACTTGAATATCTTCCTTCCACCCTGCCATCCATTCATCCCCCATCTCCCCAAAAAGATAAAAATAACCCAGCATGTGAGCTGCAATTTGATGCGAGGTTTCCAGCAGCTATGGGGATGTGCGGAAGGCAGCCGGGTAGCCTAGCAACAGGGTGCAGCTATTTGAGGCTGGTCCAGACAAAAAGCAGAGGAGGACTGATTTCACTTGGGGTGGGGGCAGTAGCAGGATGGGGGAGAGTTCTCCCTCCATGCCCAAAAACCAGGCTGTACCCAGGGTTGTGGTTGCATTGGTACCTCCATCCTGCTGCCAGTTGTTCTATGGGACAGAGGGATTTGCAGCTTATCCACATGAATGTCGGGGTGCTGATGTGTCACTTGCATGAGCGGAGTGGAAAGCAAGACCTGAAAGGTGTTAGGACTGGGGAGGAGAGAGTTACACCTAAAGAAAAATGCCTGTGTTGTCAGAGCATCTTATAATGGTCCCTATATGCTCTGTGTTACCAGGACAGTTTGTCTCTAATCACATCCCTCACACACACAGAGTAAAGATTCACATGATGACTAGAGGGAATCTTCTGCAATTTATGGTCTCAGCCTGCATCTTCGCAATCCGTGGGGCTTTTGCTGGAAGCTTCAGTGGTGCTTCGTCAAGCCCTTGCATCGCATCCTGACAGGGCTGCCCTTTCAAACTGACTGCATGGCAACTATTCAAGGCCCCTTAAATCACAGCTGGCCCTTCTTTCAAATTATAGGCTCTTCAAGCCTGCAACAGAGGTAGCATTGCTTACCACCTCAGCCTGGGTAACAGATGAAGGCTGGAGCCTTTCCTCTGACGCTGGCTGGTGGGTCACCTTGAGTCAGCTGTTTGATCTCACCAGGTTTCAGTTTTGCCATTTGTGAAGGAGGAACAATGATATTTACCTCCCTTCATGAGGCATTCTGTGAGCTAGATGTGAAAAACACCTATAAAAATGCAAAGCATGACTATGATTTATTTAACAGCTTTTCCACCCCAGTCCTCAGTCTCTTCATTACCAAGACTGACAACTGTGCTGAATGCAGAAGCAGACAACATGTGGGTTTCCTGAAATGAGCCTGAGCTCCCCCTCGCAGGGAGCGCACAGGCTGGCACCGAGGCGGAAGGAAAGGAGGACTTGGCTGGAAAGAAGGTTTGGCACATTAGCAAAGGGATGCCCCGGTTCAAATGAGGCACCTTCGTCCCAGGGTACAATTCTGCATGCAGGAGGGCAGTGGCTGGGATTAACAGACATGCTGGAACAGTTCATCCCTTGCAAGTGCAAGGCACAACCTAGCGCAAACCACAGCCCAAATCTGCTGCAGGAGGGAGGGAGGGACGTGGACAGAGCAGCAGCATGAGAGGGGGACAAACCATGACATGGCACAGGATTTCAAACCAAGGAGAGGGATCCCTTTTCTATTCAGATTGGGCAATTTATCATTTTTGCTGTCAAAATAAAATAAATAAAATAGCCTGCTGAGGGGAAGCTTCACTGTCAGGATCAGTAAGAGGCCTTCTTCCCTTTCCATCCTTACTGTTACCAGTTTTACTCTCATGTAAATGCAAATCTATTACCAGCCCATAAGTGAAAGTCTCGAATACAAGGGGCAAGAGAAGTCCATGGACAATGTAGAGGTGACTGATTCCCTAATGCCAACGCTATTAATAACGCCCCACATCAGCCAGCGTACTTTGGAGCTGAATCCTAGTGAACAGGATGAGAGGTCTTTTAAATGATCCATACACTCCTCACCAGGGACTCCCTTGCATTGATCTGTAAAGATGGGCATTTCATTTCCATAATTTATCTCGGTTAGGTTTCTCTCTGAGTTCTCTAGATGTGTTTGCAGTCAGCTCTCATCTGTATTTCAAAATGCTTTTCAGCCCAGACAGGAGAATTTGTAAAAGGCTTATATGTGTGTGCATGTGTTTTGTGAGTGGCTTTAGCCAAAATCTTTCAATGCAGGTTGCTATTTTAAAGGTAAGCATTAAATTACATCAGGATAAATTCCTTTTCTTCACTTTACTAATAATACAGAAGACCAAGGACACATGACTTTCCCCAAGACAAGATAGGGGATACTGCTGAGTGACATGTTGTCCTTCCGTTCCCACAGAGATCTCAGCACTCATCTTCACATCTCTTTTCTCCCCTTCCTCCCCAACTCCTCCTCTCTGCTACTGTTGAATAAAACTGTCGCAGTTCTCCATGCAAATGGCCAGTCCTGTGCCCGTCTCTTGAGAGCAGCCCCGATTCTTTCTGAAAAAGCAAATTCATCTCTTCCAACCTGTGGAATGGCTTCACATATTTCATAGGAAGAGCCCAAAAAGCACTGAAGCAGACAACTCTGCAGTCTGTTTCACCCTGATTTAACATCGATTTTAGGTCTGAAATGTGATCAAGTTAAGCATATAATGATAAAACTAGGTCCCAAGGCAGCAAAGCATTTAAGCATGCACTTTAATTTAAGCATATGAGTAATCTCACTGACTGTATATGGAAATACAGTTTTGGTGGGAAACACGATCATGTTCTTTGCCAGACTGGGGAGTTAGTAGCCCAAAATGTTAGTGTGTAAACAAATGAGGAAAGTGCATGCATAAATCATCACCTTTAAGCCTTTATTGGGGAAATTATTCAAGTACAGATGCAATTGCAGCAACTGTATGAGCACTTTGCTCCTGCCAATGGGTCTGAAAGTTGCTCAAAATCCAGGTGTTTTACTTTTTACTCTTTATACTAATATCAACACACCGATGCCCAAAGTGATGTCCTGTTCACATCCCTTGTACTTGCTGGCCATTCGATTCTGCTGCAGCAGATTCTGAAGTCTTAAGTAAAAGTGCAGTTTCATTCCCAGGGGATAGAGACTAAAATGCATTTCATTAGTTTGCCTTTTCCATATTTATTGCTTCAGCAGTCTGTCTGGCAAGTCTCTGCTGGGCTGCTGTTGCAGTTTTGTTAAGTTAATGAAGGTTTGGAGGCTCTCTGCCTTGTCCCCCTCCTGAGATGGGGACCAGAGTTGCCTGATGAATCTCATCCAGCAGACTGGACAGCGCAGGGGGGATTCTTCTGATCCTTGCTACATCAGCAGCGTCGCCTGGAGCTGGGAGAAATCCCACTGGTTTCTTCATCACAGCCCCTTCACTGACTCACTGAAGAGCTGCACCGTGTTTCATGCTGCCTCACCTCAGCATCCCCAAGCCCCACGGAGGACCCTGCTCTTGTCCTGATCTCACCCACAACCAACGTTAATGCGCAGGGAGTTAACCTGGAGGGTTTTAACATTCCCACTCCCGACCTCCATCGTGCCAGATTTGTGCTCTGGCTTTGTTTTCTAAGCCCTTGTTTAGCAGCATTGCTTCTCCCTCCTTCAGTCACAGCCCTTCGTCACTCGCCTGATAAAGCTGCCCCGAGCCCCATCGTCCGTTCAGTTCTCTGACACACAGATTAGCCAACAGCTACAAATAAAGGCACCAGCTTTGCTTTTCTGGAAAGGATTAGTGTGCTTCCAGACGAATATCAAATCCTTAAGCCGGTCCCTTTGTTCTGCTCCACTTCATACACATGTGTTTTTGTTGAGCCTTATAAAAAAGCAATGAAAAAAAATGGAGGCGGGGGGAGAGGGAGAGAGGGGAAGGAAAAGAGCCAGATTGCTTCGCCATTGCCTGGTTTATCTCTCCTTGACTTTATCGGGGGTGGAGAGGAGGCAGCAGTGTCAAAGCAATAGTGGATTCTCTGGATGGTGCAGCCGCTCACCATGCTGCGAGTCAGATGTTAATAATTATTTAGCAGGTGAGTGTGCAGAGAGAGAGGGGGGGAAAATTGAATTTACATGCATCACTACAGTGGCCTTTAAAAGTCTTAGCATGAA
Source organism: Fulmarus glacialis (assembly GCF_000690835.1). Taxonomy (NCBI): domain Eukaryota; kingdom Metazoa; phylum Chordata; class Aves; order Procellariiformes; family Procellariidae; genus Fulmarus; species Fulmarus glacialis. The sequence goes on along the minus strand of NW_009191263.1, from coordinate 10,390 downwards.
AAATGCATGACTGCCTATGCATTATTTATTCAGCAATGAATAGAATTTCCCAAAGATCAGACTCGCAGGTCAAGACTGACAAATTTGGCAGAATTAAGCATCGTGTCTATCAGCCCAATAGCAGATATGAAGGGGAACGGTGCTTCAACATGTAAGGCATTGCTGCTTTGTTGCATAAATCTGGCTTTAGAAGGACGTGCAGGGTTTACCCCGACCAGCACTCCTTTGCCAGCGTGTGTTTAGCAGAAGAGAGCCTTGTTTTTCCATTCATCGTGGATTCAGATTGGGTTCACTCCCTCTTTCCACAATGAAAAGCCTTTTAACACTAAGTATCTGTGGCAGAATCTAGTCGTTTTGATCCACGAAGCACCATTTGTTTCAGGTTTTCTTGTGTTTATTCTGTCATCAGCAAGGCAGGTTGAATACAACCTTGAGGCTCTCAGCTGACAAATGCCCCCAAAATTCTCTCCGTCTCTCTCTTTTTGCCTTTCCAATTGTAATTCTTGTTTGAAAATAATTTTGTGCAGTCTCTAGTCCAGCTGCCTCCAGAATACCAATGAAGTACATCTGAGACAGCAACTCTATTTTTGCTAGCTGGCCTGATCCAGTATTAGGCAGCATGCAGACCCTTCCAAATACGTGTTTCCCTCACTATACGCACAGGCATGCATTCATCGCTCCCGGCACACCAGTACCCCTACAGACCAAACTTCTAAGCAAAATCATTGCTGCCTGACAGTGCATCCCAGCGGCAGGGGAAGAGCTGGACCGTGTAGCGTGGGGAAAGCTCTGCGTGAAGAGCACCCAGCTCCAAGCTCGAGCCCAGCATTACCAAACCTCGTTAGCTAATGAATGGAGAAACATCTGGTCACTCTGTGGGCTCTCGTTCTGGAAAGATAAATCAGAAATGCTTGGAGTTCTCTCCCTGTCATGACTAGAAAGCCATGAAGACAGGCACACGTCAGTTCTTTTGCATAGCTTAGCAGCTTATTAAAAAGGAGCACATTTAACTTGTGTGTGGGTCTCCTTACAGAGCCATTTGTTAACCTGTTTGCCTTTGAGCTCTGCCGGGGAGACCCTTGACATAGGAGAGGTGAGACCCAGGCCACCCCAGCAGGATCTAATGGGGGCAAATGGCCTGGGGGCGTGAGAAGGAAGAGGGGTATGGAAGGGGATGACCTGGATGGAAATCATCACAATTTCCATGGCAAGAGCCGAGCAAGGCAGATGAGCAAAAAAGGTAGGTGGGCAGTGAAACAGAGACAAGGAAATTTGGGGGAAGGGGAGGCAAATGGTGCAAAGCATGACCAAGTACAGGCTGGAAGAGTGCAGCCAAGCCCCTTCTTGCTTTGGCTCACTCCCATCACATGTAAGCTTTCCTGACTGTGCACACAATTTCGTCTGTGGAGGGCTGGGAAATGTTGCTTGGAGCAAATTGACGCTGCTGCTCTGCAGGCTGTCTGTCTCCCATGGGGACAGAGGGCTCAGGGGATAGATATGTCACAGGAAGACACAGCAAACATCTTGTGTCCTACCACTGTGCCCCATTCTTTGTGCAGAGGGGTCCACATCATGAGCCCTAGTTCTTCACTCAGGAAGGAAATGAAAAATAGTGTGAAACAGGCGCAATCCCTGCACACACTAAGGGAACTGTAGGGTTTATCAGCTCGGTACACTGTTATTCCTGTGTAAGGTCAGTAAGATTTTCCCCACCACCATCCCCCTCACAAGTGCCATAAGTGCATAATACACATCCTACAAGTACAGAAGCATCTCAGGAACAATCTACTCTAGAGCTTGCTTGAAAATTGCTGTTTCCTGTAATGGTACCCAAGGGAGCACTGCTCTCTAATATTTGTTTAAAGCAGACTGGTAAAAGTAAAGTAATGCCCTTACTCACTTTCTGAATGCAGGCTGTTCCCCACAACATTGAGCAAAATTAAATTGCTGAAAGAATAGCAACAAATTGCTCTGCTCTGGAGTGAGGGATCCTAATCCAATCAAAACATACAAGTAGAGGGGTGAAGCCTATGTAGGAGGCAAATAATGGCTACAATTGGCATTTGGTATGATGCTTATGGCAAGGTTGCCTGCCTAAACATGAGCTGGGTTTTGGCTTGTTTTGTTGCCTGGTTAGGATTTTGTTTGCTGTGTTGTTTTGTGTTTTTTTTAAAAAACAGATACATGGTCTTATGGGAACCTCAGAAGAGGGAGAAAGCATCTGTAGTGGCAGTGGCCAAAGCCAAGATGAGCAGAGGCACTTTTGGAGACTCAAGCTCTAAATGCCTTTAGGAAACAGTCCAGTGGGAAAACGCTGTCAAGGTGATACCACTTGACATGCACAGACTTCTATAACGAAGCCAGTGGGAAAAGGAAGAATATAGGATTGCCTGAGAAAAGCTAGAGGCACTGAGTGTCTGACTGCCTCATACACACAGCGTTGTGTTTCTACACAGGGCGGGCTTAGTAAGTGGATGGGGTGATGGGAGGACTGTTGCTCCACCATTCACACCTCCCAGTTAAGAGTTAGGGAAGCCTGTGCAGCCCCTTCTGCCCTTCACCCACCTCCCATCTGCATCCAGAAAATAATAATCCTCCGTGCCTAAAATATCTCCTTTCATGCTGAGGCTGCTGCTTTTCCATGCCCATGCTCTACTTCATAGTAGTCAGTCTGATGAAGGTGACATAGCTCATACATAGAAGTGGTTTTTTCCTTTCCATTGAAAGAAATGACACTGCTCAGTGTCAGTCTCTCCTTTTGTACAGCTGCACACTTAGACTGTCTCGCTGAGGCCTGATCATGTCTACCCTCACTGATATGAAGTGGTGCCTTTTCATACAATGTCCCTCAGTAGCACTCTAGCCCTGCTCTGCCTTAATAATGGCAACAAAACTCAGCCCTGGAAATCACCCATGCAAGGTAATAACCATGTGTGAATCTTAGCATTAATGTTTGTGAAGTGCTTTGAGATCCCAGCAGGGAAATTGCGTTACAGTGAAATATTAAACTACACAGATCCCTACAACCTTGTAGGCAATCGCGAAGTGACCTGAGAGGCTTTTTGTTCTTCCCCAGCCTCTTAGTTTCTCTGTACAAACTATGGTTCACTAGGTACAAGATCATCTGCAGTTCAGTTGTAAGGAACATCTTCATACCACTTCCAGGCAGGAAGAGAAGGCAGATAACAGAACGTAATGCAGAATCTTTTGTTGCTCTAGTCATATTTATCATTACTTCAGCTACCATTTACAGATGCAAAGAGAAAACTTAAGTGACTGTCCTTAAAAAATATGTTGGTTGAAATAATTCTAGGCACACTTATTCCTATTGCACACTGTCGTGTTCATTGTCATCAGAATGGCTCTGTGAAATTACCGTGGATGTACAAGGCTATAATTCACTTTTGACACACATTCTGGGCTGCTACTTTTACAGTGGACTTTTGCTTCTTGCCTTTAATAATTTGGGTTGTATATTGCTTTCTCTGCATTCTCATCACAACAAGCAATCACCCCAGAATGGGTAAATATCTCTCCTGAATTCGGTACTTCTGCACATTCCAGGCAGGTGTGGGCTCATGAATTCTAGATGTGCCTCGATTTACCCTTATGGACTGCAACCGTTTAAAAAACATCCAGTGTTGCACCCAGAGCTTACCCTGGTTTCTTTCAGAGTTGCATTTTATTAGGTTATATTGGATCACAAAATCCTGAAAACCAACTTTTTTTGGAAAGATGTCTTACAATACTTGTAATTACTTACTTGTAATTACTGTAATAAGTTCCATATGAAGATCTCCAAATGTACATAACCAAATGAGGTTTGTGGCACTCCTTGCAGGTGTATAAATATCATTATTCCCACTTTATGGGTAGGGAATTTAGATAATGAGGAGGAGAGGTGACATATCTAAGGTCATGCTGGAACTATGTTGGAGAGGATAGGATAACATGAAATCAAATATAGCTCTGACCTCCTAAATCTCACTTCATTAATTTGATCTCCGAATGATGCATCCTTCTTACCCAGAGGGCTGTAAATTGATGTACTACCACTGGGGCTTTTTTCTGTGGATCAAAAGGGCTATGAGCCATGCTGAGCTCGGATGGAGTTCTACGTCTTGACTACTCGATGACTAGAAACACAGAAATTAGTTTTCTTTATTTGAAGGTGTAATTTCTAATGTAAAGAAAACTTAGGCATACCAAAAATGTTTCTTTCATCCATTTAGTAAGATGGGCATGTTGTGTCTCTGCTGCCCTGGAGATCTCTGGCAATGGCAAGCTGGGGCTACCTGCGCAGGTGGCCTTTTGAACCCTGCATAGCTGAGAGCTTGTTTATGTCCCTGCAACCAGAGTGAATTAGTGGACTTTCATTTCAGAGCTATTCCTTTTGTGTCCGCCTCTTACTAACCTTTAATTATGCCTTCATGCTCACTCTCGCAGGCTCTGTAATTGACCACAAATTTAGTTGTGTGGCCCAAACCAAAGGCAAAGGCACATAACTGTATTAAGGTCAATTATATTGTGCTACCGTTCTCCTGCAAAGTGAGCTGCTTCTGGTAAACCGTATTATTAAACAGGCAGTTATTCAATGCTAAAGTTGCTTTAGTTGTGCTTTTTCCTCAAAGTAACACTAAGAGGTTGTCAGCATCACAGAGGATTGCAGTGTCGGAGACAATAAGGCAGCCAAATCTCATTGCATGCCTGTGATCAGGGTTTGAAATGCATTAAAAAGGAATAGTTGATGGTGGACTATGGTTTTGTCTGCTTTACAGCCGGTTCTTCTGGAGAGTCTAACATCTGAACCTATCAAAGTTTTGCAATATTAATTAAGACATCTAATACCCTGTCAAATTAGTACGCATTTCACAAATGAAAAAGGAGCCCTCAAAGTTCAGTTTGTCTAAAGCCAGTCTGAACATCAGTGGCGAAGGATCATAAAAGCTAGAGAGGGTAAAAGCCTGTGAGAACATTGAGTCACTCCTCTTTTAATGCAGGATTATTCTTAAAGAATAATAGGCTGAACTGTATGCAGTAGAGGTTTTAAAATCCCATTTAAAAAAATAAATTAAAAGTGTTAAGGTGATTTTTGTGTGGTGCTAACTGGGAAATCAATCTGTACCCTTGTTTTATATCTAAAAAAATGCCATAGAAATAAAATATCTCTATAAACGTGGGGAACTGTGTCGGGTAGAGTAATTAGGGAACTTCTTGATCTGTGAAAGGCGAATTCTACCTGCTATATAGCAGTAGAGATTTCAACAGCTAGCAAGGGATTTCTGAATTGCACGGTGTTTTCACAGCTGAGTTTCCCAAGGAATAGCCAAACTGAAATAGATCCTTGTATTGAACAAAACAAACTAACAAACAAAGACCAAAACCCCCAGAGCTGATGTTTTTCATCCCCAATAAGCCACAATCAGCGAGGAAGTTGTGTACACACTTGACTTTGGGTGAACGAGTGGTCAGGTACGTACTGGAGCCAGGCAAGAGATGGTGTTCCTGGCTGAATTGGGATCAATTACTGGTTTGCACCTGTGACAGATATTCTCCATCTCTGCTGTCTTTTCAGATAGGTAGCGGTTGTTGGAGTTACAGATGCTTCTGTTGTTTGTTAAAAGCTATTGCTGTGTGTGGCCAAGCAGCGTTGTTTGTGTATCAGCTGGAAGCACCTGCAAGGTACAGCTGTATTTCTCATTGCACCCCATTTTGCTGTGCTATGAAGTAACACTCAGATTTTTTTTCTTAATAAACATCACACGTATAGAAAAAAATACACATGGAAAATGTTGCTGTTTTCATTTACGCAGTCTAATGCAGTGACTTTTAAGAGAGAGATAAGGAAATTGTACCACAGTGTCAAAACTGAACTTGGTAATGGAATTAGAAAATAATCGCAGATTAAGAGAGAAATGCTTCAAATTCCAGGAATAAAGGGCACCTTGTTATGAGCTGAAGGTCTATGAATAATCCATTATCTGGAATCTGCAGAGGATTCAATAGGAAAGCCATTGTTGTATTTCCTTTATACTTGCTGGAATTCAATTTCATTTTGTATTCTTCTCTGAAGTTAAAATATTGATGTTTACATCACTACTATACCTAGATGCCAAAACTGGTAATGGGAAGACAGTGGACTGCAGGTAACACGAAAATTGGGAGAAAAATAAGGTCTCTTCTAGGAGATTTATGGCTCCCAGTGGTTTTGTGGTGTGAGGTGGCTTGTACTGCTTGGGAAAGGAATCTTATGTTTTTACAGCTCAGGATGGGAAGCAGTTTAGGATTTTAGACCTTGACTAAAATAGCCTTGTGCTTGCTTTTTAATTTCCTGACAGTCAATGTTTTTGGTCAGTCAATGTTTTTGGTCAGTCAATGTTTTTGGTCAGGGCAGGCCTTGAATCTACAGTGCTAGAAAGTGTCACCTTTCTGTCAGAGCTGGAATAATTCAGTTTGTGATACGCACCAAACCTCCCAGCCTGCCAACCGCTGCCAGGAGGCTCAGCTGCGCCGCAGGCAGGATACGGCCCCTCGTTGCTGAAGTTCACCCCAGGCACATCACGGTGGTCTGAGCCTGGACTCAGGCTCCCGTCTTTCCAAGGGAGCCTGTTGCAGGGCGCTCAGCCCAGCAAGAAGGAGACAGCCCCCCAGCACCTGCAGTCAGTGGGCACACACAGCACCCAGGTCGACAGTTCCTGACCCTAAACCTGAGCAACTATGGGAATAGAGCATATCAGTTCATCTCGTCTTGATTTAAAGCTAGGATTTCCGGACGCTCTTGATCACTTGTTCCAATGGTAAAGTGCCCTTGCTGTTAAAAAAATAAATTTTAATCATTTTATTTCTAATTTAATCTTTGCTGAATTCAACTTCCAGCAATTTAATGCCTTTGTCTGTTAGAATAAAGAACCTTCTTGTATCAAATGTTCTCCCTACGTAGGTACTCACAAACTGTGATTAAATTGTCTCTTAATCTTCTTTCAATAAGCTTAATTGAACATCGTAATACCAGTTGAATCTCCCAAAAAGGGCCACCTCTTGATAACTGATTTTCTAAAGAATCTTAAAGCCACAGGAACAAACAAAGCGTCCCAGTTCCTCCCTCCTCTTTTTTTCTTCTGGCCTCTATTAAATAAAAACAAAATATGTGGCAAGGAATGTGTTTTCTGCCTGCTTAGTTGAAGCTCATTTCCAAGGCAGGTTGATGATACGACAAATCAAAATATTAAAAGTCCTCCATGGTGCCAAGGTGCTCTTGGCACTGAATTCAAAATGAATCTGAATAATGAAAGAAATGGAATAAATTCTGAGATATGCAGATAGGAGATATCCTTCAAGATATCTTGGTAGAGCTATTAAATGGTAACTGGTTATCTATTATCACTTTCACAAATTATAATTGCTTTTACCTCTTTATGGCTCTTTTAAGAGATTGCTATTTCTCTTCCCCGGCAGCAGGCAAGCTCCCTGCCAGTCGCTCCCTCTCCTCGCCCCCAGCCGATGCTGCTCGTGGGCCAGCGGAGAGGAGGGAGCATCTTCCCTGGGGATGGGAGCTCCTCCGGAACCCAAGGAGAAATCCACTGGAGATGTTCCCACACTGCCCATCTGCCCTGGCCGCTCACCCCGTTCCCCCCAGCACCTCCCCACCTCTGCCTGGGATTCCCTGGGCCAGGGACCATTCACCTGGCTGCGTTGTCAGAGAGGGGTCGTCATCTCCGGCAAAGGCAGGAGCCAGAGGTAGAGCTGGAATTACTGTGCAATTCTGAGCTTCGCAATGTGATGGGAGCTAACGTCTGGTATTTTATGTTCCATTTCCTCATATGGAGTCAAGGACTAGGAGGTCCTTTTTCTTCTTTTCCCCTGTGAGATCTTTGCAAAACTCTCTCTTTTTCTGTTCACACTGCAAGCAACATCAAGCCATCAAACGCGAGGTGTTCCTGCCTCTGTGTAGTCCTAGGTTAAATGCACAATGTGATATAAAGAGCTGTCCCTCCCGGTGCAGCAAGAGAGCTTCTATTCCCAAGACAGCTAACAAAGCTTACCATACTACAGTTTCCAAAATCATCTAAAACTTGTCAGATATTTTATTGACACCTTAGAAATAGGGGCGTCTACCCAGCAGCCTGCTGACCTGTTCCACTGATCATCAATCCCACATCGCGCTGCTTAAAACACTCACGAGAATCAACGTTACAGGGAAGTCCCCAGCCCAGCTGGAGGGCTGTGAGCTCCCCGTGCGTGAATATGGCTGCGGCAGACACCTTCCTCTCCTGTTAGAAGACTTTTTAAATTTTTTTTTTAAAATTTTAAATTTTAAAAACTATAATCTGAACCCAGTGCAATACAAGAGATGTTTCAATCACGAAATTGGGGATGTCCCTCCACAGTTGCCTTGTGCAATCGTCAGCAATGCTGTGACGCACTACCAGCGACAAACAAACGAGAAACATAGAAAATGAGCAATGGTGAGCTAAAGCGTGGATGTCAACTTTGCTTTGCCGTTTCTTCCGCTGCCTTTGTCAGTCGTTTTGGCAAGGTGTCAAAAGCTACAACGTTAGTGTATACGCAGAGTTGCACCCCCTCTTCCGCGTGTATGTCTGATCTGAACACGTTCACCGAGAATCTGCTTCCCTGCAAATCCCTGCACATACAAACTCCTGCTTCAGCCATGGGTAGGATCAGAAATAGTATCTGTGTGACAGCTTTGAACAGATGGAAAATACTGGTGTCAATGTCTCAATTATTAAGCTTCTGTGTATTCCCAGTGATTGCTGCCATGCTCGAAAGAGCTAAATACATGCACTAAGCCTTTCGCCTAGACTTCCAGGTGTTGCTGGGTTTTGAGTTCTTAGTTCTGCAGAGCATTACTTGGAGTAGCCGATCCATTGTGGTTATTGGTATTTTCTCTTTGACATCTTAACTCCTTCCTAAATCTCTAACATAAATGCATCCCCAAACAAATGTCTCTTGCTCTTCCACTACCATTTTTATGTACTGCCAGAGGGCATGCTGCGGGCCATCACCAAAATAATTGCAAGGAGATGTTTTCAATGCAAAAGCCTCGATGGAAAAAAAGGTATTTGGTTCCCAGTGGGAGTCCGTGGAACTGCAACTCTCTGGGTCTTACATCTGTGTAGCCCCAGGTGGCTTTGAGGGGAGACTTCACAGTTGTGCACATGCACACACAGAGCAGAGAACATAATCCTATAATCTGGTTATATCTGGTGCTTAGTTGCTAAGGAATTGCCCGCATTACAGCAGTTGCCAGGTCAATGAAACTCTATAGTCTTTGGTGCATATGCACAAGAAACCCAGAGGATGTCAGTGAAACTCCTCTTGAGTTTGATGTTAGGCATGTGCTTAACTGGGTCTTACACTGGAAGAACATCCGTAAACATTCAAAAAATCAAAGATGTATTGCTCTGAATAGCTTAAGAGTTTTTAGAATAAATTTCAGGAACATATGGTCACTGCACATTGGTTTCTTTCTTTCCTTCTAATATGTTTCTGGTTGCCCATTCATCTTATAATTTACAAACCCAGTGGGATAAATCATTGTTTCCAGCAGCTTAGTGTATAGTTCCTGCGACAACGGCCTAGAAATTCGGTACAGTACTGTTTATCAGCTATTTCCCATACTCTGGCAGCCAAATAAAGATCCCTGGAAAGTGTTGCTGTTGGTGTTCAGTGAAGTTGTTGCCTACTTCTTGGTGTGCTATAAACTCTGAATTACCCACGCTGTGCCTCACTAGGCTGTTGGACCTGGCAGGAGGCTGTTATGGCTCCGCTCCTCAGCCACATCTATGGGGATATTGATTATTTACACCCCAGCTGCCTTAAAACTAAAGTAGTTGAGAAAGCAAGAGAGAAAAGCAGCGTTCCCAGGAAATTGGCTGAAGCGGGTCCAGCTTGTGGTTCCTTCACACTGTGAGTCTCCTTCAGGAAATGAGTATTTGAATCTGTTATTCTTAAGGGAAGCACTTAATCAGAAGCTTAACTCTAAACAAGCTTAAATGGTTTGCTGGATTTTCTGACTGAGGGGAAAAAGAAGGTGGGAGGAAAGAAAACAACACAGAGGAGTCCAAAAGAATAAGTCCAAAAAAAAAGACACACAGAAGAAATACAGAGCTTCAAGATAAATAAGAAGTTAGGTATTAAATTGGGAAGGGGAAAGGGACAATTCAGGTGTAGTTGAAGGAAAATAAGAGCAACACAGGCAAAAAACCCAACACACACACACGCCCCAACTTTGGAAATAAAAAATCAAAGACAATATACTGCTGTCTTAAACTTGAGTTAATATTCCAGTGAGTCAGAATAAATTATTTGTACTCTACAGCCCACTTCATGTTTTCCTGATACACAACTGGAATTATTATTATTATTATTA
>NW_009191262.1:1716-3347 GCF_000690835.1 Fulmarus glacialis | reverse complement strand
ACAGCCGCCCAGCCCGGGGCTCCCACCCTTCCTTGTTAACCCGCCGCCGGGCCGTTTTTGTTCTTGTTCTGTCTTTCAGCTCTGCCCCCCAAAGGACTTGGTGCCTCGGTTTACCCTGGGTACGACTGGGATAATAAAACTTCCCATCTCCCCGCTCCCTCTTTGTTTCCTGCTTGGTTGGTTCCTTTTATTCCCAGGCAAGGACTATTTACTACTGCCTACATAAATCAAACCCAGCCAGAGCCACAGTAGGTTCTGGGGCTGTTAGGCGCTCCCAGCAAAGCTGGCTGATCAGGGGTACTGCCGAAATCCCAAATTTTCCAACCATGCCATTCTGAAAACAAACTCTTAAAAGGTAAATTGAAATGTTCTTAATTGAATATAACCAAACATGTGTCTAAATAAGCACATAAATGGGCAGGTTACAAAAATAACAAGATGTTTTTCTCTCTTTAGCAAATTACCCATGATTATCGTATCCATATACTTTGCACAGCGATTTCACACCCTGAGAACTGCAAACATAGACAAACGCATTCATGTTACAGATGGGGAAACCGAGGCAGAGAAAGAAGATGCAGATGTCATCTCAAACATTAGAAAGTCACCTTCATTTGCTTACCCTACCCAGCATACCAGGGAAATGGCTGGGTTTGCTGAGCACATTAATCACGTGCAAAGGGAAAAAGGGGGTTTGCTTTTCACGTGTATTACCCACCATCTCTTCTGCAGCACACAGGCATCACCTGGTGCTCTCGGTTCACAGAACCGAGAACTTGGGGTTGAGATGCTGAGAGAGCATCCCTGAAATGGGCCTCGATCATCAAAACTCTTAGAGCAACACTTGGGAACATCACTGTTCCCTGAAAACGAAACGTGCAAAGGTTTCCCGTAAAGAACAGTGTTCTAACCGAATTTCTGCCAGTCATGCCGAGGATATTCTACCCGCCGGGCAGCAGCTTCTCGGCGGAGCAGAAGGGAAGTGCATTCTTCATCTGCATAAACACGCAGGCTCTGCGAGCGCACTAATTTCATTCTCATTTTTAATTACAGTTCAAGGACTGAATTCATCCCAGGCATGCTCGTGCTTAGGTGGGATAAATCCAATGAGGGTCCCACAGATTTACAGCAGTGCAGTAAGAGCAGGATTTTGCCTAATTTCCTGATGCCCCCCACGCTTTTACACTTAGTCTTGGCTTTTTTTTTTTTACATTGCCTTGGCTTTTACACTTAGCCATCTCCCCAAAGGGGACAGGGGTCAGGGCAGAGCTCGTCCCACTTCATCGGCCTGAACGGTTCTGGGTTCTCTGCTGGCGCTCCTTTACTTTTGTGATCTTCTCTTCATCTCCCGTCCACGTGTGGTACGAACCGAAAACGCCGTCCTTCCCTGCTGTGCCTGGGGATGCCCTGCTCCGAGAACCAGGGGTGCTGCCAGGCAGCCAGAGCAGGGGGTGGTGACGCCGGCGCCAGCCGGGACCCCCAGCCTCCCCGCGGCGCCCGACTCCTGCCCAGGGGCGATGCTTCCTGCACCCCGCTTTTCCTGCTGTCCGGGGACAGGACCTGCGGGATGAGGAGTAGCGATGGTGAGAGGCTCCAGCCCTGGCTGCAAGAGCTGGTGGCCCGGAGCCCTG
>NW_009191262.1:0-1638 GCF_000690835.1 Fulmarus glacialis | reverse complement strand
CACCCACGTGTTCACCCGTGGGCTGTCCAAACCAAGACAGGGGCTTATCTGGGGACCGGTGCTTAACACCTAGGGGTAGTCGCAGGACCAGGCCACCAGATTTCCAACCTTCGCAGCCATGGTCCTCACCGCCCCCCCTCAGCCTGCCCGCTCAGCGCCCTGCGGATGCAGACACCGGTGGGCATCAGGAAGCCGCAGCAGCCTTGCCGTTAACGGGGCCTTGCCCCACTGGCGGCACGGGGGCAGATGGTAGCTTTGGCAGATCGCTACTCCGATGGAAAAGCGCCTGGAATAAAGACAAGCTGATCTTGGTGCCCCCGACCATTTACAATTTATATGTCCTTGTCAGGTAGGGAGTTTGATGACTCTAATGTCATGTTTGTCCTTCACCCTGAGAAAATCTCCTTTTAAAGATCACCAGCCCATCTCTATTGACAGTAACTGCGCAGGTCACGGTATTAACATGTGTTGGATTTTTCCAAAATGCTGATCTTTGTTAACGGTAAAAAAAGAACAAAAAACCCCCAAACCCTGTGATTCCCAAACTGGCCAGGACTCAGACCAAGCTGGGTGCTGGAGGGGAATTGGGGCTGGGTGTGGGCGAAGCAGCAGCCGGCGTGGTGCTGAAGTCTGGTCTGCTCCTCTAGTGTAACCAGGGTTTGTCACGCAGAATTTTTTTCCACTTCTGAGAAAGACTCTCTGAAATGCCAATATTTTCATGCCCTGTCAGGAGACCTCTGCTCAGCCCTGGTGCTTTCATTTCCCACGAATCCTGCACTCGCAGGTCCCAGAAAGCTGCACCGCATTAGAAGAGAAATAGGTCTATCAGGCAGACTCTGTGGAACAAGGGCAAGGCTGTGTTTGATTGCATTACCTCCCTTTTTCCCCATGTTCAGAGCTGATCTGACAGCAAGGAGCACACCCGTTTCTGCCTGTTGTTCTGCCCGGCAGAGCCCTCGCTCCAGGCTTCGCAAGGGCTGCGTGTGATGGGCGCACGCTGCGTCCTGCGCTCCCCCTGCCAAGGGGGGTCCGGGCGGTGATCGGGACAGTCCGCAGACGGGAGCCGGCATGCCGAGGGACATGTCCAGCCGTCCCTCCACCTCCGCCCCGCTTTGTGTCGGTATGATTACGGTGGGCAAACGCTGTGCCTCTCCTGAGAGCAGGGAGCTCCCAGGTGAGCACGTGCTGGGGATGCAGGGAGCCTTGTCCCCTTTCTGAGCCAGAGTAAGAAACTCCCACCACCAGAAATCAGACCTACTGGGTCCACTAATCTGTCACCCTTGCCAATGCAGGTTTGTTCTCTCCAGAGGTTTATCGAGTGCCTCGTTCAGCAGAGTTTCAAGTGATGCTGCTTCCACCATGTCCCGTGGGAGACCACGAGGGATGCTCCGCGAGAAAAAGACATCTTTTAAATTTCAGCCCTCTTTTTATTGCTTTACTCCACCTCTCGGTGTTCACGCATCCTTGACCTACTCTGCACTTGACCGCATCTTCCTTTCGAAACTGCCACTGTCAAAAAGCTATCAAAGTCAACGGGAGTCTTACAGCGGGTAAGCGAGTAAGCTGACCCACCAGCTCTGCAGCTGCAGCGTGCACCGCGGCCGGCAGAAGCCGGGGTGCGGGAGAGCCCCCCTCCCC
>NW_009191261.1:966-1435 GCF_000690835.1 Fulmarus glacialis | reverse complement strand
CCCGGCCGGGAGCCCCCGCGGCCGGGGAGCGCAGCCGGGCCCCTACCCAGGCACCCCACAGCCCACCCCACGCCTGCAGGGACGGCAGAGGCCAGGCTTGCCCTGTGCGGGGCAGAGGGACCCCTTAAGCCCCGCCATGCGCCTCCCCTCTCTTATCTTCTCGGGCTAAAATTATCCCAGGACAAAGCTCAGCTGAGCTCTGGGCTCCCCCTCCTTCTCCAGAGAGCGTGGAAGGCAGGCGGCCCCTTTCCACCACCCTGCTCCCCTTCCCCGGGCCAGTGCCCAGTGCCACCCCTGGTGTCCCCCGGGCTCTGCAGGGCACAGGGGTGTCCCTCCCGGGACCGTCTGTCTCTGGTCCGGCTGATAGGTGGCTGATGGCATCCCCCGAGATGGGATTAGGGCTGGAGTGGGGCGGTTTAGGGTGCCTGCTGATGGGATTTACCCACCAGAGAGGAGGGGGAGAGGAAAG
>NW_009191261.1:0-935 GCF_000690835.1 Fulmarus glacialis | reverse complement strand
TCGAACACACCGCCTGCTTACAGCTCCCACGTGCCCGAGCCTGTGTGTCACACAGAACCTGTCCCAGCATCTGTTATGTGACTGTTTCACGCCTCCAGGCGGGTGGTAAGCAGCTCTCTGATCCTACCATGATGTGGTGACCTACAGTTGATCCTCTTGGGCAAGCTCATTCCCACCAAACCTCCTCAGAAAATGACTGCTGAGGCCGTTTGCCGCAACCCTGCCTGCTACCTGCTGGCTGGGCAGCCCAAGGCTGCCCCAGCGAGGGTTGGCATGGCTGCAGGGTCACTACCACGTGTGGCACCGGAAGGCCACTGTGGGTGTTTCACACCAGGACCACCTGAAAACATGGCTGCTGAGTGGAAGGGATGGCGTGTGCTGTGCCCACACTGCTTTGCCCTCCTACAGTGCCACGTCTGTGGTGGAGAGCACCTCCTTTCACCCGAGGAGCGTGGGGAGGAGAGCTGGGAGCTGCTGCCAGGTCACTGGCCACCCTGGTACACTCATGAGCCCAGAGGCGCTTGTGCGGCTGTAGCATGTCCAGAGTAGAACTAGGGTGAAATCAGCAACAGCACAGCCAGGTTGCCATCTGCTGGAAATAAATTTGTGGGGTACAAGATGGCTGGTAAATAAAATGAGGAAAGCAACAGTTCTCTGCAAACTGTAATGGGTACAGAGGGAGAAGGCACAAAAAACAAGGAGTACGAGCGTAGGGACCTCTTTAGAGGGATGGTGACGAGTATGTATGGCAGCTGGGTATAAGCGTAGCAGCACACTGCAGGGGCATATAACAGGCTTCAAATCTGAGTAATACCATTGAAAAACATGTAGCGCGGTGTGGGAGCAAGGTGGCGATTATACAAGAGGACTGCTGGCGGGGCAGAAGGGCTGTTGGGGGGGGGCATGTGTATGTGTTGCTGTGGGTTGTTGTCGGC
>NW_009191260.1:0-274 GCF_000690835.1 Fulmarus glacialis | reverse complement strand
AAAAAATATCGTAAGGCAGCAGGAACTATTTCCAGAGTGAGCAGAAATTACAAATCCAGCGGCACTGATGCGTGACATTAAACATTTCTGTGCAAAACCCCGAGACAGCTCGGAAACGCACCAATATCCCCGGGTGATTAAAATATTTTAGCGGGGATTCAAAAACCCACGCTCGAGCCTGTTGCCCCGTTTCGGAAGCGTTTTCAGGCGCATCTAAGGCAGCTGCAGCCCAGGCGAGGGAACGTGGACTTCACTTCAGACCTACCAAATCTCG
>NW_009191259.1:12758-27200 GCF_000690835.1 Fulmarus glacialis | reverse complement strand
ATTCTATGATTCTAAATCTCAGCACTTGGTTCAATATATAAAGAGTTGAGATTGACCAAGTTCAGCATAAATTAGCTAGACCTGGCATCAGTATCTTAATCATATAAGTTATCTTGTGCTTCCATATGATTATAAACTACTCTAGTTTTTAAATATGCTCAAGAAACCATTTGATTCAATTACCTGGCAAAAGACTTTGTAGATTGCTTTTGTCTACATCAAGAAATATTTTCAAGTTCAGAACAGGAACACCTCAAAGACCATAAAAAACTCCCAAAGCCAAAAATGCATTCCATTTCTCAAATATAATTAAATAAAATGTGAATAAGACAAGATTTTTTATTTAAGTAAAAAGAAACAAGTAGGAGAAATGGCTATGGACTCCCTGTAAATGAGTAATACCTGAAGTTTTAGAACACCAAAATCATATATAGACAATAGTTTAAACAGATAAACAATTAACATGTGTCTTCAGCATACAAATACTGGTTTTGCTTAAGTCTTCCACATTAATCAAGCTATGAGTCATTTCTCAATGGACTGGATGCAAGTTAACCCAGAAGTACAAGTCAATAGATAAAAATTTACTCAGAAAAAAATGGAGAGCTTGCAAACAGTGCTCTCAATCCAAGATGACTAGATCCCGCCCCTCCCTCTTCTCAAGGAAAGTTATCCAATCTTAGCCTCAAGGATGCCACCATCTCACACAGAAAGCTTGCCTAAAGTTATCATTCAGAGAATCACAGAACAGTTGAGGTTGGCAGGGACCTCCAGAGGTCATCTGGTCCAGTGCCCCGGCTCAAGCAGAGCCACCTAAAGCCAGTTGCCCAGGACCATGTGCAGACAATTTCTTAATACCTCCAAGGATGGAGACTCCACAACCTCTCTGAGCAACCTGTGCCAAGGGCTTCCTTACGTTCAGACAGAACCTCTTGTGTTTCAGTTTGTGCCCATTGCCTGTCACTGTCATTCATGTAAATGAATTCGATAATGCACTTAAGAACAGAGATGCAGAAAGAAAAAAAAAAAAGGAAAGTACTATTTATTAGTGTTAGTTTTTAGTTTCTGTACTATACTGGACACAGAACAGATGTAAAATGTATGCTTTTAGTGCAAAAAGCACATAAATACAAAATGCTATGTCTACTAAAGATTGCTTCAATAACGGCTATAAATTCTCAAACACTTAACACAGTTTAAGTTTTATAACTTGAAAACTTCTAAAAGAGTTTTTAATTAACATATTCAGATATTTTGTTGTGGACTGACTTCCATTCTTCTTTCCCTGCCTGCACCCAGACTCATTGTTAGTCAGGTCCATTAAAAAACAAACAAACAAAAAACAAACAAACAAAATTAATCTTCATAAAATAAGAGTTACTGTACCTTTATTCCTGGACAGTGAGCAAAAAAAGCTTCTGGACTTTGAGAGTGATATAATGCACCATGACCCACACAGCCCCAGGGGGCTCTGATGGTGAGGTTTCCACAATTAAACAGATCTCCAGAGCGATAACGATATTTTGCTGCTTCATTAACAATCTGGGAAAATTTATATACAAAAGTAACATTCAGTCCAATACCTTTAGTTATGCATCATTAAGCCTCTACAATACATGAAATATCTACATCATCTGCTCCATGCATAGAATTCAGAGGACCAAATTAAAAGCAAAGCAATCCTGTAAGTCAGTGGAAAGGCAAACATTTTGCAAGGCAAATAAGGCAATAATTTAGTGTGTTCAAGTTAGATGCCTTGGCCGCAGGAGTAGCCACATAGCCCTGTTGTTTCCCCATTCCCATACTATCAATCAGCCCAGTTCAAATCTGTAGTTTGTCCTGTGGACACATGGCTGGCTGCAGAAGCATAGAGAAGTGAGAGATGGTGTTGGGAAGACACAGCTGAGGAATTTAAGGCTGCTGAAGCCAACACAGCCACAAAACTAAAAATAAAAACAAAGAGACATTTGCTTTAAACCACATCTTTAATTTCCATTATTTAATCAGCCTTCAAACTGGCCTTGGTACCTTCCTGTTTACTTAAAGCATGCATAAATATTAGTAATACAGCTGTGGATATATTTGCAAAAATTACACATTCAAACCAAGTATTAAAGCTAACAGAAGAGTAATTTAAACAGTCATAAGATTTCTTTTTACTTCTCTCAAATTTATTAGTACTAACCTGATCAAATGCTGGAAAAATGTAATCTGCAAACTGAATTTCTGCAATGGCTGTAGCACCTGCAACAGCAACTCCAATACCAAAGCCAACAATTCCTTGTTCACACAAGGGGGTGTTGAAAACTCTATCTTTACCTATTAAAAAAAGAAAAAAAAAAAAAAAAAAAACAACCACAATTCCGTTAACACACCAGCTCGAAGTGGAAAACTCAGCCCCAGAAATATTCAAGTTATAAACAAATCACCTGCAATTAAGCATATGGTTCTTTAGATGGGCTTTTTTAGGCATAGCAACAAGAAACATTCATTACAGGTAAAGATACATTCACTTTAACTTGTAACAGTTCAGAGGAAAGGAAGACGAGGAGAAACAAAACGAAAGGTAAGAACAGTTTCTGTAACTTACAATGTTCTTAACACTTCAAGGAAAAGAATTTGTTCTGATGTATATAGAGATAAGCATGCATACCCCTCATGCTTATATGGGAGGAGTAAAGAATACTTACAAGCATTAAAAAAGCTTACAATAAAGAAAAGTACTGTTACTTCAATTTTTTTCTGGCAATCAAAACTAACTGTCCATACTCAAAGGCAGATGGATCTACAAAAGCATCTGTACGAAAGTATACTGTCTCTTGCCCACACTCCCCATAACAGTACCCAGTCTTATGAATCGTCTTTCGTAAGGAAAGGCTGCGCCTACTAAAGAGTTTGGATTGTCTCCAAGGCAGGAGAAAAAAGCTGTCCCTGCTATTGGAGGCACAAGACTGGAATTAAAATATTTTGGGTTTTGTATCTTCCCTGTGGGAGTGCAAAAGGTCATTTTAACCCTGACGTATTTCTGTGCCACAGTAATTTCAGATTCAAAATATGCATCAATCTGATAGATGGCTGAAGACAAAATCGTTCAGTTCATGAAATTAAAAACAAGAAGGAGGGGGGAGGAAGATGAAACACCACTACAATACCCTGTATAATACATATTTACAATATTTGCCAGCAGTACTGTACTCCCTTGGCAGATCAACAGGAGAACTTAGTTATGCTATTAATTTTTTCCTTTAGAACATTGGGAAATAGACAGTAGGTTTCTACAGGAGTCCATCGTGCATGAATATGCCAAGACTTCAAACTGGATGGAAAAAAAATGAGCACAGTGCACACCAGTGGCTATGAAATAAATTAAACAATAACTAAATAACCACTAAATAAATAACTAAAAAGAAAGACTAAACTAATCAATTAATAATTAGGAAAGTTGTCGCTATGAAGACTCCTAATTTCAATAGCTGCAAGTTAACAAACTAGAGAAAGGGAAGCTAACAAAAGCTTTTAGAAAGGGATGATAAGAGGAGAACCACTGCCCACAGCTGTATTTATGATATACTAAAGGAGGCATGTTTTACAAATCTTTCAAGTGCACATCTTTCATCTTCACACATCACCCAGCACAGCATTATCACTGCTTGTACCCTGTCCACGTGCTTTACCTGGTGTTTTGAGTTTCATACTTCAAGGGTTACTTTGGTTTGGGTTGGTTTTTTGGTTTGGGGCGGGGGGGGAAGAGGGATTTTTTTTTTTTTTTACATATTAGTAATTAGTTTTTGGCTCTCCCTCTGCCTTCCTCTCTTTTCCCTCCAGGAGGAACATGACTAAGACAGCATTCATTTAAGGCAAGTAAAAAAAAATGCCATCAAATGATACTACAATGTCGGTGGTGTCAGTGAGGCTACACAAGCCAACACAAATCCAAAGGGCTACCACAATTGCAGGACACTCCACAATTTTGCATACAAGACAGAGGAAACATTTTCAAGCACCTTAAAGATAGTCTTTTTGAGGGGAAACACCATTTTCTCAAATTGTCATTCCAAACTTCTATGACGTCTACTCATTTCTTATAAATCAGTGTTTGAAACAAAAATCTCTGTCACTTACAGTACTTTTAAGATACATGCACACTGGCTGTTTCTTGTTTAGAAATAAATTTCCAAGAAACTTTTTAAATTCTTATGACTTAGAAGTTCTGCTGTTGCTGCTGGAGATAAAAATGTTACCACAGCTAGCTCAGTAATTAAAACTGAATTCCAGATTAACAAAATTATTGCATAGCTTTTGAAAGAAAGTAGGGTTTTGTTGTCTGGATGTCAAACACACCCAATATTACCCTGATCAACTCTGAATCACAGCAAAGTACCTTGCAGATCAGAGAACATTTTAAAAGTAGAAAAACCTGCTAGCTCTTATTTCCAAGGTATATGAACAAGCTGATCTCAGGTGTGGGTCATCTGTACTTTGTTTCATATCTCCTGGAAGAAAAGTAATAATCTCTGCAGGTACTGTGCTCAAAAGTTGTTCAGACTAAAAATGGCATAGGAAGCGAGAGTGGCAATAACTTCATACTGCTGCCATTTATTCTTGCTGGACATTTATTTTACCAGTGTGCTGCAGTAACACTACTAGTCTGCATATTTCTATTCTTTCTTTACTAGCACTACCAATGTGTCTGGCAATGTCACTACATAAAAACAGCCCCAGCCCTGAAAGATTTTCATTCCAAGTAACAGAAAGACAGAATGCTCTGGGAAACCCAGAACTGGGGAAGATATTTGTAGAAGATGTAACTTGCTTTTATTGTCCTTGTAATTAAGTTATACTCACTTCTGACAGACATCAATTGTTTGGGCTTTACTGCCAAGAATTAACACAAATCAGTTCAAAAAGCTTCATGCAGGAATCATCTCTTCCCTTCAGAGCTTATAAGAGGAGATTTCAGTCACATCAGTACCATGCTTCTCCCATGCAAAATAAGAAACTTCGGCTTTCAGGGCTCTTTAGTCACATTCCTACAGAGTAAATAGATCAGTAAACTAATCCATAGGATAAAGAAGGAAAATAGTGCCATGGAAAGATGAAAGAACTTCTATAACAAGGAGAACGCAAGATTAGTTTTGAACCTAGAGAGAGTGTATACTGTGTAAATTGTTCTCATTCCTGAAGGATGGCTGTAATCTCAGTTCCCAAGCTATACAGCATCCTCTGGTGTGCTCCCTCTGCTGACAGGCATCATGATCAAGGAAAGAGCAACACAAACCATTCATGCAAATGCGTAGTTGCCCCAGGCCTTACCACCATCTCTGAAGGTGGGGAAGCCCTGCTTCAGATGCAATCACAAGAGCTGTCCCTGTACTCGTATCCATCTGTAAAACCATAAACAGTTGGCAAACTTCTCCTTCCCTTTTTACATAATCTAGGGTGCCATGAGTTAGACATCTTATTTCCCTTCTCTTTACTGATGCATTTGAATTTTTAATTTAAAACAGCTCATATTTTAATAAGCTAAAAATGCATTAACATTACCAAGACATATTACACTTTCCTACTTCCTAAAAGTCTGTTGGCAGATCAATATATTTCACTTCATTTGCTTACATGAAAATTTGATATAGCAAAGAAAACACCGGAAAAATAAGACTATAGAAGAGACTAGAGGAAGAAATTAAAAAAAGTAAAATTCACAGTAAATTTAAAAACATAGCATTATTATATTGAAAACAAAATATTCAATTGGCCTTCTTTTCTTGATGTGAATTTCTATTCCATTTTAACACATACTGATTTACTAAAATGCAGTTAAATCTGGTTTAAAACTCTACCACATAGCCTACATAGACTAATGTCTGAGCAGAATAAAAAAACAGATCATTGAGAAGTGCCCAAAAGTCAGATCATACTAAGCTTACCTAGCCTTATTCTTTGTTAAGAGATTTTTCAGAGTACACTGAAATTGCCTTATACATTAGTTCTATAAATAATTCTATATCATCACACAAAAATTGAAATGTATTTGAACAATCCTGTAAAATGAGGTTTCAACTTATAAAAACTTCAAAATTATTTGTTTAATATCAATTTGTGGCAGGTGAATGAATTTAAAAGCATGTTAGATCCACCACACTAGCTTGCCCCTCCATGATTCGGAATATAAAAGACATCCTAACAAAACTGCTGAAATACTATTGAGATACTAAATTAGAGCAGCATGCTGCTATCAATGGAGTATGATGAAATAAATGAAGTGAGAATCAATAAAAGCATATGTGAAATACAACATGACAGTTATAACATGATCAGCTTGAAGCACCTGATTTGGACTTTGAGAATTAAAGGCATAATCCTAAAGTACTATGGCTTAAAACAGTGAAGAAAGAGCCACTGAATGAGATTCATTACTCGGGAATGGTTTTGTTTTCACATGTACAACAATAATACTGATCCCTTCTTAAAAGCAAAACCTAAAGCACTTTACTATTCATTAGATGGGAAAACAAACCTTGGATAGGGCCTTTTTTTTTTCCATAAAATCTAGCCTTTTAAGACAAAGAGATACACACATCATTAGGATAAAACAAATATATTTATTTCCCCAAACATTAAAAATTGTATGGCAAGGCTTTAACCTCCTACCTTTATTTATACAATATGAAAATCATTACTAAAACAAAAATAAATTATTTAAACGCTGAAAATTTAAATGCATTAAGCCTATGTATTTTTATCTATTTTATTTCACATTTTTTATTTTTCATTTTTTTCAAAACGTGAAAAAGAAGTCAATTTTGATAAACAGCTATTCACATCATCCTTTGCAAACCATTCACTCAGCTGAAATCTGACTCAAGCAGACTAATAACCCAGAGATACTTTGTCTTTCCATACTTCATTTCCGTACCAATGAAGAAACATTTCCTAAAATGTACTCTTCTCCTATTACTTGCGTCAGCCACACAGCTCAAAACAAGCTAACACAAACTCTGCGAGCTGACTTGTCACTCCAGGTGAAAGTAGTACTTCTACTGAAACCAGTTATCTGAAACCAGATGCGTCAGCCTCTGAAGAAAGACATTATGCCAGTGTCCATTTTCAATTAACCCGCCCGGCTTTATAAACATACCTAGTTTCAGTCATCTGAACAGGTTGGTGCCCTTTTCCAAGTAATGAGGGAAGCAATATAACAAACAGGACTATGTGAAAAAAGGATGATTCTTCCCATCTCTCCATCCCAATAACTCAGGAAGAAGATTAGATGCATGTTAAGCAAGTGAATAAATACACTAGAAGTGTTGCCTAATAAGGTAAATCTGAAAAGATTAAACACACTAAGGAAAAAGTAGTATTCGATTAAAAGCAATTTTTAAACAATTACTTCATCGTCCCCTGACCTATTTTTACTTGAATAAAGAAAGATCTTTGTGATTTTCGGAACAATGAGTTAAGTACCGCACAAACGTTCACATTACCACTGACCCTCTGTCTAAGGGGCAACAGCTTTAAGGCAGTCTTACAGTCATCTTCTCGTCCTCCAAGAATAAGAAGTTTCATAGCAACCTAACAGAACATGTTTACAGACATATGTAGTCGATTACTGTGCATTTATGTTTTGGCCTGCTTCATCTTTATTTGTTCCAAGCCGTCAGGAAAAAAGTATTTCAGATTTCAGTATCTGCACTGAAACATGTTCCCGTTTTAATTTAACTTCAAAAATGAGATATTCAAACTACATCAAATCTCTTATAATGTTAACACACCACCCAAGTCTCCAACTCTGAGTAATTTCACATCGTGCTGTAAGAGCCTATGTTGGATGATTTGAGCGGTTTAAGGAGTACTCCTAGTGATTTAGTCAAAGGAGGGTGTTTTGGTTTGTTTTTTAAAATACTTCTACATCACTTGCATTAAAAAAAGGCATCTTAAATGATGTCACTACTGAGTAGTATTAACAAACACCTGGGCAGCATTTTATTTGTCCCCATGATCTCATTAACTTCCATTTAAAACACCCATTAGAAGTCAAATAGAGAGTCCAACAAGCTAAATATATTCTGTCCTCAACTGCAACAATCATGGATGGACGTGGAGAAACAGAAGACCAGAAAGAAAAGGAAGTCCCAGCAGATTAGCTTCTTTGCTAATCCCTCACTGGGGACTTTGTGTAGAAAATTGAAATAGAAATCACTGATTTCAAATCAGTCCTGCCTCTAAAGACCTGTTCTAATCCTAGAATATCTAGGCTTTTTCATAGATGTACATCTACGTAAGTTTACTAATTCTATTCCTTAACATAATTTAACATAATCTATCCAGCATTCAGACTTTCTTCATCCCACAATCCCTTTTAAGACCTGTTTTACAATTGGTGACACTTGTTATCTTCCATTTCTCTGACACTATGTGAGAGGGCAGGCATCACAGCCTGCCACAGTTTGGTAAATTCATACTCAGCTCTCTTAGAGTTCCCGGTTGAACACGAAGTTCTAGTAATTTCTTATTAATTTTAATTAATTTGTTCTACTGCTTCTTCTATTGATATCCTAGTCACAGTTCTTCAGCTTTAAAAAAGGGTGTGCAATGGGCAGTGTTCCTCTATAGTGAATACCGGTAAAAACACATTAGTTTTCCAGCTGAATATGGAAACTTCAAATCTACTTGTCCAAAGCAGGGCTTCGGTTTCACATACACAAAGATGGTTTACCTCTCAGTCTTGAATCCTTGCACACTAATGTGCCATGCCATTTAAAAAGCTGCTTTTTCCAGAGCTGCCCATGTTAAAATAGATCATTTCACCTACCTAACAGATGAAAATTATATGAAATGAAAAGGTCTCCATATGCAAGTAGCTTATAACTTCTTACGATGAATTTTACCTACTCTGTGTAGAATAACACAATTTACAGAATTGAGCTTTACTCGTCTCCTGTTCTTCCCCAATTCTGTGTCCCACAAGAGTTGCTCAGACTGAGCCAAAAACATTTCTGTGTGCCCAGACATCCCCAGCAGGCTTCAAGGACTCAGCCATACCTCTGGCGTAGCTCAGCCAACTACACGGCTGAGCAGCCAGGTCTCAGCCCCTATTTGAGTCAGAGTAAAGTTTCAAGTCAAATGCAATGAGTTTGGTCTGTTATAGAAGAAACACATATATCCATACACACAAAAATCACTGTGTTTACACAGCCTATGCTTTCAAAAGAACTTACTTTGAACAAAAAATTCATTCAAATTTTGATTATTAGCAACTAGTTCCATGGCAGATTGCCATCACTTTTTCCTTAAATATTCCAAAAAGTCACGTTATGGCAATAAGATACATGAATTAGTCAAAAAAAGTTACTTCAGAAATCTGTGAGCAACCGAGAACAGGGTCAGAATGGAGATTTGCATGCACTAAACTAAGTTAGCTGCTTCCTCTTCTGCTGCTGCAAAATCCACTATCACACTCTACTCTGCAACGAAGGACCCGACTTCTTATTCTAGACAGAAGTTTTATAAAGGTCAAATGACAGATAAGTCTTTCTTACTCGGTTTCGCTTGTTTACAGGAGTCTTAATTAAGCTTCATTGGGGGGAGGGGCGGGGGGGGGGGCGGGGGAATCACTTGCACAAAATAAATGTATCCTTCTGAAGCACTAATCACTACAGTGTTCCCCAAAGAAAAGGACACCTGTTCTGACAGGTAACTGGTAAGAACAGGAATTCCTCACAGGTTTATTATCATTTATTCCACTGACATAACCAACACTTCTGAAGAGTACATCAAGTAAATTGGAAATTAAAAACAGCTGAAAGGTAAGTTTTCCTTTTAAGTCTCCCCCAGTTACTAATTCCAAAGCATTCATACATTTGAATAGACATGAATATTTGAACTAGCAGTTCTAGCTGAAAGTGTTCTCAACACATCATTCTCTTACGACAGTGCATTTTTCTTCCAAGAGCTCCACAGATCCAAACTGCACTTTCACGCCCTCCCCCCCAAGATTCCCTTAGGAGAAAGGCATGTTTATTGCATTTTCATTTAATCCTCACTCTCAAAGACCCTAAACAATATCAGAGTCAGGAGAACTGCTGAAGTACAAAGAAAATGTTACCATGGACAGGGAGCAACCTCCTCAGTTATCCACAAATTCTAAATTCTTACAATCTGCGCCATTACTGAATTGCAGGTTTGGAAAGAAAGGAAACTTGCTTTCTAGTATAAATTCTTAACGTTGTTCCTAGCATGAACATAACATTAAGCATTTACTCAACTGTCAGGCTTATAGCCCTCTGGATGAGGGAGGACCCAGGACAATTTATTTATGAACAGCTCTACCTTCCTAAAGCAAATAGGGAAGCCCTCTCCCCCACTTCAGATTTCCTGTCATTTGTGACAAACTAGCATCCCGCCAAAAGCTAAAGAATAAACCAGAAATATTAAAATATCTCCCTTTCTCAGGGAAGAAGTGGGAACGGGAGGGGTCAGGGCAGGTTAATGCAAAGCTTTGAATGCGGGTAAACTCGCATGTATTTAATCCTTCCATAATGAAAAAGCAGCCAAGGAGTAGTATAAGCAGGGGGAAGATCAGATTCTTTTCAGGTACACAGTGATAGGTGAAAGAATGACACAAAAAGGGAAACTTTTATATAATAAAAGGGAAAAAACCTCAATACAACAGTAGTCAAATGCTGGAACAAGCTGCCCAGAGAGGTTGTACAAGCTCCTTCCTTGGACATATTCAAAACTCACCTGGATAAGACCACAAACAACCTAAACTGGCTCTACGTTGAGTACCAGTTTGGACCAGATAATTTCCCTTCCAATCCTTATTATTCTATGATTCACTAACAGCCCCAAGCTGGGTTACATGCTGACTGTCCAAACTGTTTATGTGCATACCTGTCCTGCTGATGGAAGCATTTAATGACATTGATAAAATAGTACTGAGTCAGCTCCACACTGTTAGAAAAATATTCAATAAGCAGCTCACATCAAAGTGGCAGATTTGCTCACCAGAATTTCTTTTTACTGATGACTATGCAGGTAGCCCACTCCACATTGAATTCCTTCTGATCATCTGGCTCATATACCCAGTTGTATCAGCCTAAAGAAAAAAAAGCACGATGCCTAACTGCACCAAGGCATTCAAGTGTTCCTCCAGCTATGATTAATAACATTCCTTGCTCACCCACAAAAAAATTTGCTGTGTGAGAAACACACTTGCAGAAAAGCATAACTGACTGTAAAGTTAGATGTGCGAAGCTATACCAGATGACAGAACGCTCACTTGCAAAAACACACTTTAAAATTGACATTTACCAAACACTTGGGTATAACCAAGGTATAATATATCTGCTCTATTTAAGCAGCGTAGGTCAGCTACATGCATTTTCAGACTATCTGCAACATCACATGACGTGACAAAAAAATCCAACAGGAAAATACACAACAGTTACCAAAGCTAAGTATTACAACACGTTAAGGAAAATTCTGCTGTGATAGGCTGGATGACAAACCGAAGAATAAGCAAAACTGTGTCAAATACAAGGCACTGTCCCTCACACTCCTCAGTATCAGTAGTGTAGAAATACTTTACAGTAAATTTGAAAGCATGCTGGATCCACCCTGTGAAGCAACTATTCTCAACACAACAGCAAGGATTTAACGCTGCTGAAGAAGTGCTCAGGAGAAAATGCTGAATGACCAGTAATCTGCAGTAATGAAAAACATCTTATGAATCTCACTTGTAACCATGCCTGTCCCTTGATAATGCAAAGCATGTGCATGAGAAAAATCAATAAATTGATCTGTACTTGGTGCTTCCATACAAGTGTGAAAACTCCTTGCCAGGTTTTGAGGATTTAATGCTTGTACAAATTAAAAAGAAGGGAGACCTTTTATAATAAATGACTAGCATGTTATGTCAGCTTGGTCACTGCAAGATGGCTCTGCATCAAGTTAAATTAAGATTAACCTGCTCCTCAAAGTGCTTCTGTTGCAAAGCTGCTTAGACAATTGACTGGACTGGGGTGGTAGTCTTGGCCTTTTTGATCCTTCTATTTCCAAGAAAACTTGAGTGTTTTACTCCCTGTAATAAAGTCTGCAGCACCTTCCTAAACTGAAGTGGTGATAATTACCACCCTCAGAGGCAAAAAAAACAGCGGACTTACTAAATTAGTCCCACTTGATGAGTACAAATGAAACAGAGGGCATACTGATCACAGGACTAACCAAGGAAATTGAGAATCACTAAATTCCACCTAAGGAATAGTAAAGGCATAAAGACTGACATCTAAAACAAGGTACACGAACTGTGCTTGCAGACCTGGTATTAATACAGAGTGCGAATACTAGTTATGCTCATCAATTCTATGTTGTCTTTAATACATGAAGTTTCATCCTCCTTGACACTATATTACTAAAATATTACTTTTAAACACTTCACTGCAAGTATTTTCTGAAGTGGAAAATTCCATTTTTATGAAGTTCAGCAGCACATACGTTTTTGCCCAGCAATGCATCCTGAAATATCTTAAAAATTGTTAGAACAGCTTTCTTAAGCTCCATATTGAGTATCAAGTTCTATATTAAAAAGTATATCCCTTATCTTTCCCTCAAACTTGTTTACAACATAAAAAGAAACATAATAAATATTAGTAAGTCCCAAACAAATAGTTTTCACACTAGCTACGCTATCAGAACAATTAAAAAGATAAAAACAAAACTAAAATAAAATCTATTCAGCTCTGATACAGACTGATTTATATCAATATCCCACAGATACAAACAGTGTAAAAAGAGTACATTGTATCAAGTTCTCAAATAACTTTTCTTTTTTTCTAACTGTAAATCTTAAGAAAAGAATTGGCTATTTAAGATGAAAATGAACAACATGTACTATTGTGTAATGAGTCTGGAACACGTTCTCCAGATGTTACTGTTCAAAGACATTTATATAAATCAGAACAAAATCCAGATCTTGCCAAACAGCTCTGGAAGAACCAGGCTAGAAAGCTGCAGTATTATCTGCTTAAATCCACCCACAAAGAAACAAGGATAACCAAACTCCAGACTACTTAGGTTCTACTCAATCTATATACCACAACTAGCCATTTTTAACTCTGAATAAAATGTTCCACCCTCAGCTTAAGTCCACCATGTCAAAAATTCTGAACTACTACATTCTATCACATGCAATATGTTAGGAAGGACCAGCACCTACATAAAAGAGGAAGCACAGTGCTTCTGCAACAAGCTTGCAGTCTGCTTCTGAAGCATCGAGCTAACATTTTCTATCTGTTTATACAATAAACCCCTAACACTTATTTCTTATGCTACTTTAGGCTGAGCTTTTCTCTTCCCTATAATAGCATATTGCTACGTTCTTAAAGCGTACAAAAGACCCCATGATTATTGATAAAAAAACTCACAGAAAAACCCCAGAGAGTCTCCCCACCTGTTGAAGTAATACCCAACCACTAGTAGCTTCTGGGAAGCAGAACACACTACCTTAATACACTGCATTACAGCCCCAAGCAGCCCATGCAAATTGCGTTGTTGTACTTCTTGCCCTTGCACTGTAATGCTTGGCACCACAAGAACAGACCCAGAACCTCCATTGACAGATCTCTGCTCCCTCGCCAGTAACATGCTGTGAAGCCTCCACAATAAACAATTTCCTGAAATCACTAACAAAAAAACTTTACAATATAAATATTTTGAAGTATTTTATGGATTTTGGAGGAAAACGATTAGAATTTTTTTTAGAAACCACACTATATCTATCTCTATTAGCTTCAAAAGGTTCTCCCATTATTTCATGCTACTAAAAGCCATCAGCACATCAAGCAATTTTTGTGAGCATATCCAATCCTTAGCCAAGAAACTTCACCAAATACCATAACAACCTGGGGACAACCTTATCTTCTCACCCATGTTTTCCCCCATAGGCATTTCACTTAAACACAGAATTTGCCTTCAGGAGTTTTCCACAGCTCAAACTCATAAAATAATATTGTGTTCAAGTAAATACTTTTCTTCAAAGAATGACTACCACAAATTTTAGAAAGGCTGGTGTCCCATGGGTATGGCTAAGTACAGCCATCTCCTGGGCAAATAAACAAAAACTCCTGAATTATTTTACTAAATAAATGACTCATTTACTGAGAATGAAGTGTTCCCTGAAAACTCACACAGGTGTTTACACCTTAGACACAAGGTCTACAGAATAACAACCTGGGATTACAGTGGATCAGACATTAGAAATAAACATTATTGCTGCAAGACAAGCTAGCATTATCATGAGATGCATCAACAGAAAGCTGTAAGCAACCAGGTTTTACTCAGTAAGACCCAGAGTAATCTATCCAGTTTTGGATGGCCTATATCCTTCAGTTGCAGCAACCAGTCCAGAGAAAACTGATCAGTAAGAAAAAGCTTCAAACCATA
>NW_009191259.1:0-12732 GCF_000690835.1 Fulmarus glacialis | reverse complement strand
GGAAGCCAGAGAATCTCCACCACTGAAGGCTACGAACAGCCTTTGCCAGCTGATCTGTCCCAAAACATATCTTGTGTTTCAGAGATCTAATTCTGTAAGGCAGGCAGAAAGTAGAGGAAAACAAATATGGAAGTGATAAATAAAACCATTTTTAAAGCATCCACATTGCTAATGTGGCTAAGTCATCCTGACATAAGGATGTTATTTTCTTGCTATGACTGTGGTTTCATATGCAGTTCAGTCACTTGCTTTTTGATGTGTTTGAAATTTTCCACAAGGGAAATCTTTGATTCAACTCCCCCCACCCTCACAAGATTCAATACAAGTGTTATTTCTTCTCTGTATTTTCCTTTTCTTCTGTGATTTTCCAATTTGCAAGAAAATATCCTGGACTGATTGAACAGACATTAATTACTGTTTATAATCTGTTCCCCATCCATTTCACACTGTTTTTTTTTTTTTTTTAAAATTTTTGCCAAAAAGGCCAAATGGAAACGTGTGGCCAGCAGGAGTAGGGAGGTGATCGTGCCCCTGTACTCGGCCCTGGTGAGGCTGCACCTCGAATACTGTGTTCAGTTTTGGGCCCCTCACTACAAGAAGGACACTGAGGTGCTGGAGCGTGTCCAGAGAAGGGCAACGAAGCTGGTGAAGGGTCTGGAGCATAAGTCTTATGAGGAGCGGCTGAGGGAACTGGGCTTGTTTAGCCTGGAGAAGAAGAGGCTGAGGGGAGACCTCATCGCGCTCTACAACTACCTGAAAGGAGGTTGTAGCGAGGTGGGTGTTGGTCTCTTCTCCCAAGTAACAAGCCATAGGACGAGAGGAAACGGCCTCAAGTTGCGCCAAGGGAGGTTTAGATTGGACATTAGGAAAAATTTCTTCACCTAAAGGGTTGTCAAGCACTGGAACAGGTTGCCCAGGGAAGTGGTTGAGTCACCGTCCCTGGAGGTATTTAAAAGACACGTAGACGTGGTGCTTAGGGACATGGTTTAGTCGTGGACTTCGTAGTGTTAGGGTAACAGTTGGACCTGATGATCTTAAGGGTTTTTTCCCCTAAATGAGCCTGTGATTCTATGATTCTATGATAATAGTTCGTCTTGAATACTCTTGAATGGGCAGCACAAATTACCTGCTAGAATTTATATGGAACCTGGAGGAAGCCTGAACTACTTGCTTATATCAGATCCAGCTTTTAAGTGGTGCATTTGCCAAGATGAATCCTGCACACATAATATTTAGACTAAAACTTCCCTTACTAAGGATCAGATTTTTTCCAATTTCATTTCCTACCTAAACTCTCCATTCACAAAAAGTTCCATCTTACAGGCACTGGCCTAATGCTCCTTCCTTGCCTCACACAACTCCAGAAACATACTTTCTCTTCCCAACATCCTTCTTTCATTCCAGCATTGATCAAATGTGATTGCACTTAACCTGCTGGCTCCTGAAGCCACTGTGACCCTCTGCGAGATGGTCATCAGGAGAAAGGGATTTTTCACATTTTCACCTGCTGACCGTCTTTCTTCCAACTCCCTTAACCTCTGCTAGGTGGATAATTCAAGACTACTTTCAGAGGACTACACTCAAAATGATTTTTTTACTCCAGTTTTTCAGGTACATTAACAGGAACATGAAAAGCTCTAATGAGGTCTAATTAGACATCACATATACCAGGGAAAGCAGTCCCTAAAATGAACTGCAACCTGCTTAGTTAAAGAGACATAAGGCTCAAACACTACTTGTGTTCTAAAGGGAAACTGTTAGTTCCCTGGCTATCCAAACTTGCATGAAATCTTAGCAACAAGATAAAGTAAATTCTGGTCTTCCACGTTTCCTTACTAGGTCAACTTTCCTCTCTATAGTGCAAAACTTTTTGGCAAGCATAGTAACTTCCCAGCTTTTGCGTGAAACGTAACTTACTGAAACATGTTATCCAAACACATACATACAAACGCATGCATCTGTATGAGACATCTGCATGTAACTGGTAAGACCTACAAACAGCTGTAGAATTGGAAAGTCTGTACATAAATATTTGTTAGCACAGAGACATGAATTACTAAAGATGTATATTATTTTTTGAGATTATAACAAACATGGGCAGTAACTCAACCTAAGATTCCAATTTTTTCAATGTATTCAACTCTTCCAATTCTTCTGGGTTTGGTTTCTACCACCTACCCAAATCTCATCCATAAAAGTGAGCACATAAACCAAAAAACCTCAGTCTCCCCAAAGTACTGCTATGGGGAAAGACTTGCCAAGCCAACCTTACTTCTGTTGGATTCTCAGAGTCCTGAGCAAGGACTGATCCTATTCCACATTCTCAGAATATCAAGCTTTGAAATAGTCAGAAGGCTCTTGATCCTTACCCTTGCTAAGGATAGACTTTTGACACAGCAGTAAGTGCACATTAGAGCCTCCCTTCAAGTGTAGACCAGAAAGGTATTGAAGACAAATCTCTACTGAGGCTGATGACTACACAGAAGCACTTCTAGATAAGCAAGTCCTCAAGCTGTAAGTGTTTGGACGATGGCAGAGAGAGTATTCAAGAAAAGTATTACATATACTTCACTTCCCCTGTTTATACAATCTCAAAATCTTCATTTTTGGCCACAGTAGGCTAGATAGGTCTTTTTTTGGAGTAACCCAAAAAAAACCTGCTCTGGCATTCTTCTGAGTAGCCCTCCTTGTCAATCACTATTTCTGCTATTCTTGTTTCTCAGTCTTTACTTCTGTCCACTTTCTCCATTTTTACTTTATCTTCTGGTTTTTTCCTCCCATTTCTTTACCTCCTGTCATCTAATCCCTACCTCTGATCTCCTCTGTATTTTTGTCATGCGGATGATACTGATCTTTACATGCTGCAACTTTATTTCACGCTTCAGGCAGAGCAATAGGACACATGTATTCACACTCCAAGATCATTGTTTCAAATCCATCTGCAGACTCAAAGACAACAGCTATTTCATTCAGATAGCATTTTCTTCAAAAGACCGAAATAATAATGTACTTCCCTTTTAAAAAAAAAAAAAGTTTGCACACATTACCTAGGCTACAAAAATAAAGTAGTCAAGGAAGCAGGCTATCAATCATGCAGTTTACATCTTTGCTTTAGAGACAGGAAACATCTCCAGACAGCAGGACTATGGAACAGCAGACATTCATTACTTCAATAAAGATAATCTACAGGTTAGAGTATGCAATCTCTGCAAAATGGTGACAATCAAAAACATGGCAGGGCTGATTGGGAAGGAGACAAGAAATAAAACAAGAACATGCCTTCCAGTGTGCAAGACCAGAGGGAGGGGACAAAGGAAAGAAACAGTACAAGACTTATTTCCCTTCCCTTATCTGAAAGGAACTCTCCACATAAAAATTTCAAGTAGTCCACTCATTTTCAGGACAGAGGATTACACAGCAACACATTTCTAAGCATTCAGCTCATGCAAAACACGCTAATACCAATAGAAGGATCATGAGCAGCAAAGCAATGCCAGAAAACTGGAATTAACCTACTTCAGATGTTGACATAGGTGACATCAACATCCTATACATTCAGGATGTATCGGAACAAATATACTATCCCAAGTCATAGCTATCGTGGAAAAGAAACTTCCACATACCTACTTGTTTACATATGATTGCTCAATTAAACATTTTCAAACCAAATTCTTTGTAGCATGTCAAAAATTCATCTGATCAAAAATTAGGATTTATTTCCTTACAAAGTCAATGAGTTTGACGTCTTTCACTTAATAGTATAGGCCTCTAGCTGTGTTTATATTACAACACTACTCTATACTCAGGCTTAAATGGCTTTCCTGGCAAAAAAGGGGTTTAGATTTGATGACAGATTTATTCTAAAAGCAAATTTCTTCTCTTCCCTACCTCTCCAGAGAGACTTCAGTAACAATCTGGATAGCAACCAAAATCTGTATAGTACTACCACTGAGTATTAATATACTAAATTCTCCCTACTATAAAATTAGGTGATATTTAGACCTTGACCTCTATAAAAGTGCTTAAAAAGGAACTATCAATTTGTATTAGAGTAACTACTTACAGGCATAGACTGCCACCTAGTGATTTTCATTATATAGGGGAAAAAAAAAACACCAAACAAACAAAAAACCAAACAACCTCCCTCTTCCAGGAGAGGAGAAAAAAAACATTCATTCCTTCATATTTTACATCAACATATAGAAACAACCTCATATTATGTCACTTGTATCTCCTATATATGTTGATGGTAAACGCAGGAGGGGAATGGGGAAAGAAGAGTCAGTAAGTGTATGTAATCTTCTTTGTACAGGTAAGATCCATGAGATTGCTTGTTCATCGATTCTGTGTGAA
The DNA here is from genome assembly GCF_000690835.1 of Fulmarus glacialis. NCBI lineage: Eukaryota > Metazoa > Chordata > Aves > Procellariiformes > Procellariidae > Fulmarus > Fulmarus glacialis. The sequence continues at coordinate 8,379 of NW_009191259.1, read as the reverse complement.
ATTCCTCCTTATTTTACATGGACTCTAGCCTTTCCATAAAACAAGCACTGCATCCAGAACTTACTTAATCTCTAAGACAACACTGATAGACAGCCACACCCCTCTCTAAATTTTTGATTCCTTCAATTTTTGCGCTTTCAGTCTTCCCTGGTTCTCCTCAGCATTGTAACTATGTTTTCAGTACGTCCTCTAGTTCATCTTTGCCATTCCCTCTTCAGCCACTGCCTGTTTTCTACAAGATTTCACTATTAGTGAAGAAAGAAGCCAAAAGTTGCCTGTGTCATCTTATCTGCCTTACAAAGTTGAATTATCATTATGTGAATGACTCCTAAATTCACCTTGTATCTTTAGACTTCGCTTTCTTTCCAAACGTGTATTTCAGATATTGCCTTCATTTACTTATGGGCACCTCGTCATCAGCATAAAGAACTCATTTATTTTTCCTGTCATGCCTTCTCCACTCCCTTCTCTCTCAATCGCTATCAACATCTTCAGTTCATTTCTCACCTAGACCTAAATCTCAGAATCTGCGAGACAAATGGATCTTAGGAAGACCTTTCTATAATGAATCTGTAAGACAAACTTGTTGGGGTTTTTTTAACCCCAAAACGCTTTTCAAATTTCTCCTTCTCTTCCAGCTAACACACTTTTCCTCTAGCAAATACACTCTTTGCAAAGCTCCGAATTAATGTAAAGAGATAGTTTCCCACCTTGTTAATTTGATCTTACCAGCACTTTATGTACCCACCCATTTTATTTTACAGTCACATGAAATAAGAGCAGTACTTAGTTTTTCCTTATCAAATCTATCCTCTTATTCACCATAAAGAGGTCAGTACCCTTTTTGATCAAATGGCAATACCAGCTTTCACTAGCCCTTGTTCAACATTCATTTAAGTACTTCCACAATTTCTCATGTTGCCTCTCATGCTTTAAAGGAGTTCTTTTCAAATATCCCCAAAGTCATGTCATATCTTCCTCAAAAATCTCATTAAAAATCTTTGTTGTTATAGCCATAAAATCAATCTGATTCTAGCTAGGCTGCTGATGTGCTGTGACTGTTGCTTACCATACTGACTAACAGTGTAAATAGTTCTTTCCACTCCCTCAACAGCACCCCTGCACTCAGGACAGGGGCTATCACAGAGTCTTTGAACAGCACTGGCACTTCTGAATACACCATCAATAAAATGCTACTACAAGAATTAAATAATGTCTTCCCTTCATTCCAATATTATATGACTTTCTTACATCAAAGAAAACCAACAAATGACTTCCAAAGCAGCACCCGAACAATATAAAGTTTGTTCCTTTTGTCTTTTGAAGTGGAGATGTTCACTAAAAAACAAGAAGGTTGCTTATGGAGCCATCTGCTCCTGTTGCTTATTTCCCAAATGAAGTCTTCTGTTGCCCGTGCTTCCAGCAACCAACTGCTGTCTCAGAGGCTTCGTTTTCACATGAAGTCTAGTAAACAGAGTTAACATATAACACCAGTTACAGAATTCTAACTCAGCCTCAACATGCAGCAGTAAAGATCATTGCTAATAAAAGTCCTATCCAAACTATTTGAACATTAACATATAAACCAGAGACTGAGAAAACATCCACATAATAATTGAATTAGAGAAACAAGACAACAAAATATAGTTATGTTTCTAAAATTTCTTAGAAGTATAGTCTTCCTCCTCTCCCTTTTTTGGTTCACTCCAAAAAAGTGGATCTTGGTGATCTCTCAGATGGCAGTAACTCAACTCCTCCAGATGAGGAAAATGAAATAGATTTAATCACTCGCTGCAAGTGGTCCCAGTCATCTTTGTGCCTTGAAGAAAGTAAGCTGCTAAAACTTAACATTTTATAACCTCTTCTTCTGTTTAATAGTCCAGCAGGGGAGACAGCAACTGCCAAATTAAAAGCTATCAGGTTACTGTATCCACAACTGGTTTCCAAGACCTGTAAACTGCTATGTACTACCTAGCGTGCCATACATGAAACTGATTCTTTTTTTAGCATGCCAGTAACAGTACTTCTCACAGCAAAATGGGCACTTAATGAAACCACACCAAATAGATAACCAAAGAAGAAACTAATTGGAAGAACAGTGAAAGACTTTGAAAAGTCTTCTAGATTTGCCAACCAGTGGTGGTTGGTGGTTAACCAGGTGGTTAAATTCTATCTGTCAAGAACTGTGAAGGTGACACTTACATGCTTGTGCAACAACATACAGTCTGAAAGAAAGTCTTTTCATTCCCCCCACCTTTCTTAGAAGCCATTGATACTCAGCTGTAGCAAACTGTCCCCCAGAAATAGTGGAACTAAGTTTCTTCCAAAAGGAACACAATATATGGATTAATTCAAATCACAGATCACACAAGAAATTTTTAAAAGCTCCTGCAAGCTTTAAAGAAATTCCCTATTTAAAACTTACTTAAAAAATAAGTTTTAAAAAAAAAAATTCAAAAGTTCCTGCAAATAACTATTTTTCCTCTTCCACTGAACTCAACTTAACTGTCTGAGATATGAGATGATCAAGTACCACCTTATTTTTCATATACTTTTGCAAACCTGTTTTTCCTATCTAGTGATAAAGGCTACTTCTAAGATTCTTTGAGACAAAGGTTGTACCATTTCCCTGAATGCCTTCACGTGAGTCTCCCAAACAAGTAAACCAATCACATTCTAGATGAAGCACAAGCATAGCTGTAACACATCATTTCTATATTGGCTTCCCAGGCCATGCTAGAAAATACTATATTTAACAAAAGAGTTTAAATCCATTTGAATGTAATTCCTTCATGGTTCTTGACAGATAGGACCAAAAAGCATCACCATGTATTGTTGCTAAGAGGCTTTAATTTAATTACAGTACTTAAATGGGGCCACAATGATGAATATCTGATCCAACTGCAGTTTAAAAAAAAATGAAGTTATATTGATAAAGTTAGTTGAAGAAATAGAAGACTCCTGAAATTACATCAGCAAGTTTCAAAAGCTTTGAAAGCTTACATAAATAGTAACACATTCAAAACTTTTTCTATTTTCAAGGACAAAAAGGAAAACAGAAGTTCATTTACAAGGCTTCTCTCCCAAGTGTTCTTCTCTTCTCCCACAAACCATAGAGGGGTACAAAAGAACAGAGATGCTAATATGAAAATAATGTCAGATTTAAAAGTTAACTTACCATATTTGTCTCGCAAGCCAACTGTACACCTGAAGACTCCACCAAAGGCCACATCTTCACCAAATATTACTGAAAAATAAGAACAGTAGAGGCGGCTAATGTTACTCCAATGCATCTTACTTTTAACAAAATGTTTCAAAGGCTTTTATATAAGACATAACATAAGTAGCACCTAACATTTCATTTTACTTGAAGATTTATCTAGACCTAAGCGTTTCTCGTGCACAGCCTAACTTTAACAAATAAAGAACCAAGCTTAATGAGGAATCAGTACAGCAACACAACTATGTCTCAAAACAGAATTCATGAAACTGATTCAGCTATGCTTTCCTTAAACCATCTATTTATTTTTTTAAAATATTCTATAATATCACAATATCTAAATCTAAATGAGTAAAAGCAATTCCAAGAAACAATTACATTCAATCACTAAAGAGTCATTGAAGTTATGTGTTCTGCTTCAACCATTGGCATTCTTCATCCACAGATTTCAGTAAATGTGGTGTTTTGAAAAATGTCATATTGAAGTTTTCTTCAAAATACCAATCCAACATGAAATTTCAAACCTTCTCCAAACACACTTGCCAGATCCCTGAAGAGTGACTTCAGAGGAACTCCTCTACAGAAAAGATGGATATGTAATAACCAGGACAACTCTCGGTATTCCACACTACCATCCTTATAGTGTGGGTGATGTAGCCAATAAAGTTTTATCACTAAAAGTAATTGCCTTTAAAATTTAGCTTCATATCAACTAATCTGTTTTTTTTTTCTTTCTTGAATTTATGGAATGATGTCTAATTTTTCTTAAAACAGTTTTGTTATTTAATTCACAGAAGGAAGTATTGCCCATTTCAATTTTTTTAAGCATGTAAGAGATGTGCAGCAGTACCACCAATAGCAGCTCACATGAACTGGGGTCAGTTCTGATAATTCCCAAATTCCTCAATACTCTCCATATTCTAAAGGACACATAATAATGAGCTAGCCTCCTTGCCTTTCAAATATTATTTTTATTCAAATAAAATACGTTTCTGATTGGAAGGACTAAAAGGGATTAACACACTTCTGCCAATCATATTAATGACACCACTTAAAGAAAAATAACTTGTATAATGATGTAAAACCAATGCAGTCATGGAGTATATGATTGAAGTATGTCCCCAGAACATCTCTCTAATTCATTTTTAATATTGTTTGCTTTGTTATGTACTTAAAAACTTTATAAGATCTTTCCATTACCATATGGCTACTCACTTTTGAGCCAGCTGGCATATAAAAATCCTATTTAATGCTGGTATCAGCAAACTTGCGTGGATTTACTCATTCTGTTCAGTCACTGAAAATATTTTCCTGGACAGATTCTATTTCTCATCAACACAAGTATGAGGATTTCCACTACTTAAACAACAGTGGCTAATTCCCATACAACTAAAAACATATGAAGGACATGCTTTCTATTGCAAGAAGTACTAATTAATTCAGTAAGTAGGGCGATACTGACAACTCGCATGTCTGGACTGTGGAACTCCAACATGGTCTTGCAAAAGGCTTTGCAAAGATCCAGCCCTGCAAAGCTGAGGAGCAAGACTGGAACCTTAGAGCAACTAAAAGGCTGACAATTATACATGAGTTTAGGTTCCTGCTGGACTAACATTCTACTTACTTTTATATGGCTGATTCTACAGAAATGGTACTAAAATCTGTTCTTGGTACTAATTTACCCTCTGTTGTCTAAGTTTCATTTAATAAAGGTGATTACAACACAGCTGTAGATTCAGAGGAAATGTATACAGGCATAGTACTGGACAGACAACATGGAATTTGTCCTAACAGATTAGACGATTAGTCAGACTTCAAGTTGAGCAGTGGTTCAAGCAGTGCCAAAAAGAGTTACTAACACACTAGAAAGACAAACCAAAAAATTACACAAGATCATACAGCTTTTGTAGCTGTGTTCATTACATTAAACATCTCTTTCAGATATCTGGCCATCATCACGCTTTTGTTATGACCATAGAAGCAACAGACCTCCTGTTATGTATAAGAATTAAAAGTGGAGTAAATTTTGTGCAAAAGAGTTTAGGATAACCCTTTTAAAATCAAGCTATGATGAACTAGCTTCTTCAAAGTTATAGGTTATCCAGACTGCAAAAGCCTAGAAAATCTTACATTGCCTATGCACAACAATGAACAGAAATCATTAAAGCTGGAAAGGAATTTTGGAGGGCAGGGAAGGAGAGAAGGGAGAATGGACAGAGTGAGGAATATATAGTCTCTAAAAAATACCACTTTTTGAGCAGAGAGAGTTGAAGGAATTAAAAACTAAGATTTACATTTTAAAAACTTCTTTACTTACTGGTGGGACTCAAGCTGCCCTTAAGTACAGTTCACATCAGTAATATCAGAAGCAGGTCAAGCAATGTATCTTTCTGTCCCAACTTTCAAGCGAAATACACCCAGCTAATACAGAAGACACAACTGTATCTTAGATTACATAATCCATTAATAAACACATTTTTAAGTTTTGTTTGAGACCAAAGTGTAGAAATAACTTATTAGAGAACTTTAAAGGCCATAAGAAATGCATTTATTATTGTACACAAATAGGCAAAACAAAATGCAATTTATACAAAGCAAAACACACTAACAAGTATAGCATACCTGCAGTCGGATCTTTGGCTAAAGCATTGTCCAAGGCACTTGTTATGGATTGGAAGAGATTCATCTTCTGAGTTTGCCCTGTGTGAAAGTGATTATTTAGCCATTTAATCTGGTTCAAAACACAAAGTACATTAGAAAACACTGGTGCAAAACATGACTAAAAACTCAGTTAACCGTCATAAACAAGATCCCTGTTAGGAGTACCCAAGACTCATTTGCTGAGTAAACTTAAATTATGGGATAGATGAGATTGAGCATGGTATACTTTGCAATCCCAAGGACTATAATTCTACTACCCTGCATTCAACCTTTTCTCAAAAACTATGCTCTAAGCTAGAGCAAATGCAGCTTTGCAATGCTTAGTCAAACACTAGGAACAATGACTAATACAACAGTCTTTCAAAGGAAGAAACCATAGTAAAGCATTATTGTTTTGAGGATTGGGATCCTTTCTGCTAAGATTCACCAGATCTTATCAAGCTTACTTCATCATTCTTTAATTTTTTTTTTAAAGCTTCAGCTTTTCCTATTTACAGACACCTATTATTATCAGAAGTTTTCTAGACTACCGGCCTGCTCTCTGGACTGCAGTTAGAAAGTGTCAGAAGCATCAAATCCATACTCCAAAGAAAGAAAAACTTGATGCTGAACAGCTATACTTAAAATGGGTAAAGCAAATACACCAGACTGCTGTATTAAAATCTTCTGCAGCACGGATTGCAAGAAAACCTTCAAAACCAAGAAAGGCTACCCGGGTGCCCTTCTTTATTCCAGCACTGCAAGGAAAAACAAACAGGCCTGAAAGTAAAGATGGCACAAAACAATAGCCTAGTCCCCACTACTGTGACCAACTCAGATTCTCCAAGCAAATAAAATAATGCCTTATCAGAAACTGAATGAATAATAAATTGCCTGGCTGGCATTTGGTAGCTCTTTAACTGGCAAAACCCAAAACCTCTAAGTTACGACTAGGAGCCACAGACCAGGAGAATACTACCTACCAGCACACACAGCATGTTTAAAAAAAAAAAAAAAAAAAAAAAAGGTGATGGTTAGGTGAAGATCCCAGACAAACATGAGAACAGGTGTTAGAAACCAGAAAGGAGAACTACATTCTGTTTCCAGTAGCTACAGTATCTCTCAACAACCATTCAGCTTCCCTTCCTCCTAAATTGTTAATTAATGTCAGCATTTTTTGTTAAAGACTCATGTCATGCCACACCAGAGCTGAGGCATTCCTACACGTTCCTGTGCTTGGTAGCTTCACTTGTTACACTTTACATGGCACTTTAAGAAGAGGAAACTGTAAAAAAATTGTTATGGGAACTGTTCAAATTATATAAAAGCTACAAATAATCAACATTTACAAATTCAAGGGAAAGAAAGCTGGGGAACAGCAGTTGTTTCTCTCTTTCCCAAGTCATCCGCATTAGTATTTAGGTTATATTTTTCACAAGATACAATCCTTCCAGTATTTGATATAAATAAATGCTTATTATTTAAGCAACTGGCAGAAACTCCTCACACTGACTGTTCTGACCTGCTGCTCTTGCTTATTATAAAGGCCTCTGTATCAGCCCTTGTGGGAAAGGAGAAACTAATTGTGCCCTTCAGATTTGAACCGTGGAGTGGGAGAAGCACTATCTTAACAATATCAGGATCGGTACTGGCATAATTTTATTTTACTTTCACTATTTTTCACAGAATTTCAAAGTGTATTTTAAATCAAAGGGAAGTAGTTTTCTATTAATAAATGACCACAAAAGCTGGCCTGCCCCACTAGAGCTTCTTCACTATGATCTCAAGCAGAGACCTGCAGCACACAAGCTTTACTCCGCAACACCTTGGATGCCTATACCTCCCAATGACTAAGGAATGGCCGAGAGTTTTCTCGGACTTAATGATCAAGCTGGAACACCAAGGTATCCAACTCAGCAACCCCCTTCTAGAAGACGGTGCGGTTCACGTGAGAGAAACAGCTCTTCTGCAGCTGGCAGGCTTCTTCCTTCCAGGAAGACTCAGCACTAGTCGTTTGCAGGGATGCACATCAGAAAGTCAAAACACCAACTTTCATCCTGACCTGCTCATTTCCAGCTGATCTATGTTTACTCTCAATCGTGTGATCATGAGGATTACCTCAAACCTTTCACTAGACAGCAGTCTTTATTAATCACAGGTTTATTACTATATTCATTACTTTAGCACGCAATAAAAGAACACGGATGGATGGAAGTCATCAGGTTACTGCTAGAAGCTTTACCACCGAAACAGGAGAGGGGCAGGGCAAGGGCTTGCAGGTCTGAGCAGATGATGGGTGGGCCTATTGCAACTATTGCACTGACCGCCCAAAAACACTTCTTCAACCCCCGCCGGGCGGTCCCACCCCCCAAAGAGGCCTGAAGCGCCCCCGCCCCCGCCAGCGGCCCACGAGGCCCTTCCCACCCACAGCCCGAATGTTTCGCGGAAAACCCGCAGGGGGAAGCGCCGCGGACACGGCGGGGCAAACGCACCCAGGTGGAGGCCGCCGCCGCCCGGGG
>NW_009191258.1:19666-29100 GCF_000690835.1 Fulmarus glacialis | reverse complement strand
ATTATTATTACTCTTGTTGTGACTATTATTTACACTTGTTACACAGAGAACTTATACACTATTGAGGTTTATAGTGTGGAAAACTGCTGTCAGTTGAGATACCTACAGTACTTTGAGTGATGAAGAGCTAGAAGAAAAGAAGTGTGACATAAAAGCATGGTTGACGGAAAGAGTACACTCTTTCTGATTTATGCAGTCAATACAATTTAAGGGTTAATTTGCTCATGTAACAACAGTTTTTGCATATTTTTCAAATATAGCCTTATTCAAAATATTTTCAATTTGTCAGTAACTATGCTTCTGTTTCATTTGCTTGATCCTCACAAACTGATATCATATAGCTACATTTTAGAAGTGACCCTGTTATCAATTCTTCTTCTTTTCAATAAGAGGAAATAAAAATTGCTATATATACTTTCTGGAGAAATTCAGTGTGACACACAGGTGATTGTGGAAAGAATAGCCTCACAGCTGGCTCTGTGTTTAATAATCTTTTATTAGGGTTTCCAGTATGTGAATATATCTTATTTTATTCAAATGAAGCACGTTGTCATGCTGATTTCTTTTAACTTTTCATTGTTAAGGTTTCTTCGTTAGGTTTTCTGGGGTCATGTGTTTCCTCTTTTCCTACGATTTTTGTTAGTCACATGATAAACTTGCAGGTTACCACAATATCCTGCTTGAGTCCTGGACATGAAAATGGTCCTAGTTCATTCATTTTCTCCACTTTGGCAAACTGGGCATGGGTAGTTTAAGAGTAGTCAGTGTATCTTCTTTGACAAATTTCTTCTTTCTTTGACTTCTTTTCCTCCTGTTCTCAACACTGTAGTGATCCAACATTGTCAGCTTTATAACCATTTTGAGCATGGGTGCCTCTTCCTCCTTTCTATTTCGTCATGTATCATTTCCAAATGCTTTGGAAGTGCTCAGTAAAGCTGCACAATATCCCTTTTTTGAAGACCTATTGTATGCAGGTTCTTGAGCTGCACATGTTTTCTATGGATGCTTGAGTGCTTTATTACATCTCCCTCTCTTCCTTTTTCCTACTTTAGTTCACCTGTAGCCCAAGCTGTCTTATTCGATGCACTTTTGTTGGGCCTCATTGCACTGACATTTGTATTTTTATGGATGTTTTCCTTTGATGTTGACTGTGAGGTGAGTAGGTTTCCTAATGAAACGTACATCAAAGAGTTTGTTCACTTTTTCACGGATGTTCTTTGAAGAGAGATAAGGCGGAGACATCTTGAAAATTAAATTTAAATTACTCATGAAAAGGCTTAAGCTGCAGACTACTCATCTCAGTAAAACTTCTTGCCTGTGCAAAAGGCCAGCTGGAAGAGAGAGCCAGGATCAGCCCATGCGAGTGGGAAGATGGAAGGGGTTAGTCAGGTCCTTTCACAGCCAAGAGCTTTAGTGAGATTTTCATGCCCACTGTCATCACTCTTCCCTCTCCCCACCTCCTCCAGTTATCCCGCCTTTTTCCTTGGGCTCTTTCCAGCCACTGCCACTTTTTTCTCGAGTGGCAGAAGCCAGCAAGTCTTAGCCGTGTTTCCCCCTTCTGGTTGTCCTCGCTCTGCCTTGGCCCATGTGCACCATCACCTCTGTGGAGCACTGCCTCCCTTCACAGCTCACCCTTTGCTTCAGGCTGCCCCTTTCTTCAGTTTCCCCTTCCTCCTGTTCTGTTTGCCCTGTGCTTCATTTTCACCAAAGATTTTATTCTCACTGACACAAACTCTTCTTTACATTTCCCCTGGCAAAATAAAGGATTCACTGTGTGAATAAAAATGAGTATCTGAATGCGTGTACATCAGGGAGAGTGAGGGGAGAAAAAGACAAGTAAAGAACGAGGAAAGCTAGAACAAGGCATGATAGAAGCAAAAATACCCCCTAAATCCCTTTTCTGACTTCACTAAGCTAGTGTGCAGGAAGACAGGAGACACTGAAATGATTCAAACTGGGAAGCGATAGGAGAAAAACCTCAATATGAGGGGAAAAATTCAGTACTTCATTGTCACAGACTGGTGTATAACACTACATGGTGAACTGAATCAGGAAATTATGTTGAGGGAACATAAATTTAAAGGAATATTACGACGGGCATATGAATATGGGAAAAGGGAACATGGTAAGGGCATTATTCACCTGGAAGAATAACACCTTTAGTCTTTTGCCATTAGACTCTGACCTAGTATGTAACACATTACAGAAGAATTATTTGTCTGAGAATATTTCGAGATAAAGAGTTTCAATAGCATTTTTGCAAGGATGTAAATATTATGTCTGAAATATAATTTTCAAAGGAAAGTGAAGAAATGTGCAGGTGATTTAGATCCACCATTTGTGCTTCATAGATAATCATATTGATTACTCAATTGCAAGTGACATGCCTGGTAATTTTGTTGTGTTAAACTGTAAGTGCTTCACAAATCTGGAGACAGAATCGTGGTCATGGGTTACTTTCCCAAAATCATAGACCGGGAGACTTGCTAAAAATCTGTAAAAGTTTCTTTTTTGAGGATCTGCATCAAATATTAGATACAAATCAGTTGTATCATACATTGCAGCAAATAACCTCAGTAGGCAATTATGATTTAGAAGTGAATGCAGCTATTTTGACATGTGGAAATTAAAGCTCTTCCACTCTAAATCTGCTTAAAATTAAGTGGGCAGTTCACAACATTGTTCCATATAACAAGCTGGACACTCCAACTGTTTGTGGAGGACCTCTCAAACGCTGTATAAAAGCCTTGAACAGAGGGGTCCAGATCTTGGGCCGTGTTGACAATTGTGTGTTGCTCCATTTGCAGAAAGTTGCCCCAGTAGTGCTAACTACTGGTCTTAAGTTATGCAACTGCTCCTGTCTGTACTGTTCTCCTTCGGATCATATATGAGCGAGAGGCACTTCATCAGTCTCCTTTCATGCAGATGTTGATAGCCTTTAGGAGACAGGGCTGTCGCTGAGGAAGGGGACCAAGCTGATACAGGCTGAGCTATTGTTTTGAAACAAAGCAGTTTTGTTGCTTCAGGGTACTGATACGTGATAGAAGCACCTTAGCAACCACGCATTTGTAGTGACAGTAGCATCAGAATAAAGAAAGAGATAACATATAATGGAAATCTTAGGTCATATGCTGATCTAGCCTAACACTTGTAAAGGAATAGCCTCCAGTGAAATGCTGGTGACCAACAAAGAGATGCATATAAAATGCTTAAATCAAAATACAAGCTTCAGATAATGGCTGAAATAGGTCACCAGAGGATCCTGTTCCCTAGAACCAACTCTGAATGTGACAGCCTATAAAAGGGAGGAAAGAAAGATGGATCAATTTTACAATGCTGGTTGTGAGCTGAGCATCACCAATGGATGGGACTGCTGTGGACCTACTGTTGTTTTAAGAGAATCCAGCACTAAACGATGTTAGCAACGGCACAAGTGAATCTTATAAAACACATATTACTATTAAAGGCCTTGACACAAAGGTGAAGTAATTCCAGCTGTCCTGCTGGACCACATGAAAGTGATATGTGATAGCTAACTAAGATATTCATACCAGGTGCAAATGACAGATGCAACCAGCACGATGACAGATCAAGAGCTCTTGTAAATCTCATCAGGAGGGTCCATTTATTAAGGGCTTCAGCACCTCCAGCTGTTTCACGTCAGCAGATCTGACTGAGTTGCTGTGTTAATAGACCTTATAAAGTTTCTGTGATTATGTTACTTGGTCTTTATTCTAAATTTTTTGTTGTCAGGTTGATGAGCTACAGGAAAGATAGTTCCTTGACATAGACCTGATTTCCACCCCCATTTTGTTTTCTATTTGGCTGTATTCAGACATTTCCTGAGGCAAGCCTTTTCCAGCTGAGGAGCAGAACACAGCACAGGTATATTCAACAACGGCAGGAAAGGAAAGTATATGTGGAACTGCATTTATGACTGTCTGTCCCTTTCCACATGGAATAGTGATCCTGGAGGGCAAGGAGCCAAAGTTAGATAAGCTGCACGGATCATCCTTTTCTGAACATGTTGAGAGTAGTCTGAGGCATGAATTCACATCTTCCCCACTGAAGTTATACTACAGTCTGTGGAAGCCATGGGCTGCATTAGTCGCTAAGTGTGACTCCCTGGTCACTTTCTCATAGTCTCTAGAGAACAAGTTTCCTCTGACCTGGGCAGATATTCACTCTTGTGTCATTGCAGTCATCTTAAGAAATGACAAATTAATAATAAACCTAGCAAAATTTAGTAAAGCAACTGAGCTAGTATAAAGTGCACAGCTGGGCTGAAAAATTAGTTTCTCAAATGATATTCATGTTATTCTTATACCCATTATCTGATTATTACACATGACACTATTTATATATAACGAAACAAATGTGCTTTGTTCTCAGTGTTCAAGCCTCTTCTGTTTTCGCAGTTAAAAGCCTTAGTTATGGGAGTAACCATGAAGCGACAAGGGCTGACACTGCTCTGGACAATGCAGGCTGATCTGACATGGATGGAACAACGTGATACTGTGACTCCTCACTGCAGTACCAGCCATGGCTGGGTTATCCCAGCCACAGAGCACCAGATTTCCCTTGGCACAGGCCTGGCGTGGTATCTCTCTAGGATTACAGAAAGCACCTTTAAGGGCCCAGTGAGAAGGCCATGGCAAAGAAGCAGGAAACGGGGCTTCAGAGGCGGGAGGGGGGGATAGCCCTATTAGTCCCCCTGAAAATCAGTCCTTCAGCTACACTGAAGTAGCTCCACTGACTGTTGAAAAATAAAGGTTAGAAAACTAGGTTGCATCTCTAATGAATGTAAATCAGTATTCTTATTTAATTGGAGTTTTTGAACAAAGAAGAATAAAAGTGAGCATGTTGTTTTATATACAGTTTTAAGGCTGTAACGTGAAGAAATAACAAAGGAAAGCAACTGAGATGCAAAACTGGTCCATTGTGCTAATTTTATTCTAACCTCCTCTAAGTCTGGTGGTTCTTGACTAAGGATTTGTTTGGAAGCTGGTGATGCTTCACTCTCAATGCTACTCCAGTATCTGAGCTATTTAATTTGAAGTTAGCTTGCCTATCTCAACATTATGTTGCGGTCTCATCTGTGATGCCACTGTAGATGTATACATCTCAGGTCTCCAACATTCATGGACAGCTATGGTTTGGCAAGAAACTGTTATAAGAGAATCCATAATGAAAGAACTGTCTTAAAAATTTCTTCTTTCATTTCTGTTTTTCCTTGCACAAAGGGCAGTCTTGTGTTCTCAGTCTGCATAGCCTCAGGCAACTCACGCAGTACAGAATAATACTATTCTATTGAGAAAAGATTTACAGTGAGAGGTATTGGAGAGCTCTGTAACCTCAGAGAGCATCAGAAAGTCAGTGCTTCACAGAGGCATTGCAAAACTCCCCATTATCCAGGTATTGCAAAGCCACAGTTACGCCTCTGTGAGGAAACCTTCTTATTATTCACTGCGTACCTGTCCAGGCTATTCAGGAAGGACACAGGCCCAGATTCACATCTGTACTAAAACCTCAGAACTTGAGAATGGATTTAAGTTGGTATCAAGACCCATTACCTGTATGTGTTCTAGCCATATTAGTAGCTGTAGCCCTGCTTCTGCTCCAGCTTGAAGTCTTTTTGCTCTTGGGCGACTTCGGCGCTCCTTCCTTTTTCAGTGACTTGAACATCTTCGGCTGGGGGGAAGGGGAGGGCAGGTCCAGCTGCACTGCTGTTAAGCACTGGCTTTGTGCATCTACTGACTTCGGCCAATTAGGGGCATGATCACCAGGAAACCAACTGCGTACTGAAAGCCTAACAGCGATTTGTGGACCATGCCCTCAGGCTTACTGACAAGGGGTATTGGTGCTGCCATCAAAACTGGCTCAAAACCAGCTTGGACAAAAACCCACTACGTGACCACCTGTAACCATTGTAGACCCTGCGCGGATTAGTGGGGAGCTGTTTCAGCCAGTTTCGCTCTAGGAGGATAGATAACTTTGTATAGCTCTCTTCCAGATGACTTGCAGCTCTTTGCTGTTTCTGTACCTGGCAGGTATGTCTTAGCCTTGATCTCTCTCTTAAGACTTTCCTTTTTTATTTCTTATAACTAGACTCTAGGGCACACCATGAGATTGCAGAGGATTCTCCTATTTCTTTTCTTTGTCTTTTCTTCCTTGTCCCTAGTTCCCAAAGCTCTCTGATTAGCATTTTGAATGTATACCTTTATGTACCTTCTTTTGCACATTACTGGATTTAGGCTGCGTTTCTCACTTGCAGCCTTCTGAAGTCACACCAATAACACCTTATACATTATATCATGGAACATAATAAATGAATAACATTCTTATTTGATTGACAACTGTTGCTGGGTTAGCATCGTATAAAGGCTTAATCTGGCAATAAAATACTTCTGATTAATCCATCGTCCCTACCTCTGATACCCACCGTTAGTTTTACAGGGATTTCTGCTGTGGGGTCTTCATCGAGGACCATTTTGGACAAGGGTACAGACTGAGGTGTCTTGCAGTGATTAGGCCTTAGCCTAATTTTTGCGCAGTCACAGACACTCCTCCTCTCTTTCTGTGAGCTCCTGAGGTGGATTCACCTTCTGAGCAATCATTTGTATTTATTAGATGCAAAATATCTGCCTAGTAATCACCTGCAGATGAACCTGGAATGTCCCTGACCCATTAGATCATTGTCCTTCTCCAGCTGCAGCAAACAGGGATTTTCTTCCTCTATTATCACCTACAACCATTCTCTGTCAAGGCTACCAGATTCATCCCCTTTCCCAGCTCTATGAGAATCCCACTGGAAGAACCAATGACACTCCTCTCTTACCAGTCAGGACTGTCAGTATAGGAATACCTGGTAAGGTTTTTAATTTATTGTAGAATTTTTCTGAAGTATGTTTTTAGAACAATCTCTGACCAAAGAGCCATAGGGTTCCTTGTCTCCAAAGCTCTGGTTTGTCTTTCACTGCCCTTGCTAGTGCCAAGTTTGAGTGGCTGCAGTGGCAAGGCAGAAGTGACGTGTTGAGGCAGCTGCTCGCACACTCACGGTCCGTAATGCAACCCTCGGCACCGATAGCAGTCCTGTGCTCTGCCCTCAGCTCTAACAGGACTTGGACCTGCAGATGTCTGTTCCCAGGCTCCAGGACAGACTCTCATACCTGTCCACCTGCTTAGTTCCCTCACGGGCCTATCCCAACTGGTTTCTTCCATGTCTCTTAGTCCATAGGAAGGTTGCTCCCATGGGAGAATGGTGCACAGAGGCTAGCATCTTCTGTGAGAAGCTGACAGCCCAGCTAAGGACAAAGTCCCGACAAGAAGCTGCCTAAAACAGAGAGAGTCCTTACTGAGTATACAAATGTCCTGAAACATCAGTTCCCATCATTGCTCCATGCCAAAGCCGGAAGGGTCCTTTTTCTCCTCCCTCTATTACAGGGCCCAAGAGCCCAACACCCTGATCGAACAGACTGTCTTTCGCTATTCAGATGTTCGCCCACTCCTGGGCAGGGACATAGGAAAATGTTTCGCGTAGCAGGAACTTTAGTGGTTCCTGAAAGCTTGTAATGAGGCTGAGACTCATTAAAACACACCCAGCTCTCACACCATGGGAACTGAAGTGACGGCATAAAATGCCAGAGCAATTTTACTGTGAATGAGGAGGGTACACCAAGCCTGGTCTGGAAAACCAGGTCCCATAATCATTCTGGCACTACAACAATTAAGAAGTCTGGCAAAGCCCCGCTTGGCTGCACACTGCACACTCTGGAGAGAGAGGAGTATGATGGAGGCCATAAGCAGGCAGTTGTATGCCAATGAGACAGGTTGGCTGTCTCCTCCTTATGCACAAAGCCCGATATTTCTTTCTTCTGCCCCTTCCATCAGTCCCCACCACCACCTTCACCAGACGAGCTACTAAAGTCTACAGATCACTCACTCTGATCCAAGTCCATGCCCCCTCTTATCAGAACTGATCATTCTCTTTTTCTTGTCTAGTCAATATGTGCACAGAAGTAAAAAGTTTCTTTCAGATGCTGCTTCCTGGATGAATGTGTTCAGAACACGGACATCAACTCACAGGTCTTGTCCAGAGGAAGGACTTCAAGGGAAGTGGATAAGCAGACTATATTCTACAAAGACAGGAGGTCTAAAGAGTCTACAGATGTAGACTTGTGTTATTTATTTCCTGCTCAGAATCTACTCCATGTTGGGATCCCCTCTTAGGCCTGCTCTGGACCTATCTCCGTACCTCAGACAGAGGACCATGAAGAAGGACAGAAAATACCAGGTTCTGCAGTGAGGGAGAGCTCTGAGAACTTTCACCATGGCACATATGCCCTCTTTGTGATGGAGGTGCCACTGTATATTTCACCAAGGATGATCAGGTCTTCCTGTCACAAGAGGTTAATGATTAACTAAAACTGTGAAAATCTTTGCATCTTTACAACCACATTTTTCTGCCTTCCTACAGTGCCTGCAATACCTCCTCCATGTGCTGATGGGGTACTCCTCAGCTTTCTTCTTGTCTCCCTAGATTCTCGCCATCCTGCACCTACAGACTGTAAGTGAGCAGCCATACTTATTGCACTGCTGCAAGCATGTCCCAACTGAGGGGTCTCACACCACGGTGATGGGGTAAGTGTGGAAGTATCCACTCCTTGAAAATCTTAAGCCCTAGATTTTGAAGGTTAAATTTTAGAGGGTGTGCAGCCCTCATTCATGAATCTTCGTTCCTGCCTTGGAGGACACAGTGGACTAAAGTCACTTACTAAGTCTTGTTTGGTTTCCAAACAAATCCTAGTGCTTTAAGCACACTTTTTATTTGTCATATTACTTTAAAGAGTAATATGAAAGGGGCTGTCTTTATGTTCCCTGTATATATTTCAGCATTTTGCCTATGAATGCTAGTATTTATATTCTCTATATTTCACAGACTATTCTGTGGCCAGAGGGTCTATGTATTATTGTTTTTTTTGGTCCAGCTTTCAGGGCCTGCGTATTGCCAACAGCCTTTTTTTGCAAAGAGACAGTAAAAAACTTTGCATCTGACAACATGTCTGTGTCTCTTGACTCAGTGCACTTTTGGAAAGCCCTCTCCTCTGGTATTCACACTATATCATCCTCCACCACAAGACGATTTAAAATAAGATATTCCCAGTCCTGCCAGCTTTCTCTAAACAAAGCCTGTGAGTTGAGAATGAGATCAGTATATGCATGACGCGTATTGGCATAGACGTGCCAATGGGAGGAGAGCAGTTGGGGTAATTTGGGATTGGGACACTTTGGGGAGAACTGTGGATCTCTCCCTGTCCTCCAGCTGGCCTTCCTTTGGGGATCTTTCTTCCTTCTCCAGTAATGCACTGTCACCCTCAGACCATCAGCCTTCACAAACCCCAAATAAAACACTGAAACAAAATACCTGGACAGCA